>NC_084552.2:30967832-31252832 GCF_033978685.3 Nerophis lumbriciformis
GTCTGGCTGTCTTGTTTGGGCTATGCAATAAGTTACGTGGGTATACTATTTGATTCCTGATTCAATGCTAAGTCTTCCAGTTTGCTATTTCCTTAGCTTACCGTGCAATCGGCAGGCTTTTCTTTTGTTTGTTTGCATTTTCATGTATTTTTGGATTTTGACTGATTTATGGTAAATAAATCATTGTGTTACCTGCACATTGCCTCCGGAGTTCCGTCTGCGTCCTGGGAAAACGATCCGTGCAATAACCCGACGTGACAGTAAGTGGCCAACATAGCCGATTATTTTGCTTTCATGTTCCCAGGTTGGTGCGCACTGTAAAAGAAAATGCTGAATCGTGACGTCTTACGCCAGTCTTGACTCATCAGTTTCGCCAAAGTCGCCAACAGGCACCGAGCAGGCATCCTGTCTGTTCAGCGGATAACTAAAGTCAGTAGGGGTGTGGGAAAAAATCGATTCAAATTCGAATCGGGATTCTCACGTTGTGGGATTCAGAACCAATTCTCATTTTTTAAAAATTTATTTTTTATTTTTATTTATTTATTCAAATTATTATTATTATTATTATTATTATTATTTTAATTAATCAATCCATCAAAACAATACACAGCAATACCATAACAATGCAATCCAATTCCAAAACCAAACCCGACCCAGCAACACTCAGAACTGCAATAAACAGAGCAATTGAGAGGAGATACAAACACGACACAGAACAAACCAAATGTAGTGAAACAAAAATGATTATTATCAACAACAGTATCAATATTAGTTACAATTTCAACATAGCAGTGATTAAAAATCCCTCATTGACATTATTATTAGACATTTATAAAAAATTAAAAAAAAGAACAATAGTGTCACAGTGGCTTACACTTGCACCGCATCTCATAAGCTTGACAACACACTGTGTCCAATATTTTCACAAAGATACAATAAGTCATATTTTTGGTTCATTTAATAGTTAAAACAAATTTACATTATTGCAATCAGTTGATAAAACATTGTCCTTTACAATTATAAAAGCTTTTTACAAAAATCTACTACTATGCTTGCATGTCAGCAGACTGGGGTAGATCCTGCTGAAATCCTATGTATTGAATGAAAAGAGAATCGTTTTGAATAGGGAAAAAAATCGTTTTTGAATCGAGAATCGTGTTGAATTGAAAAAAAATCGATTTTGAATCGAATTGTGACCCCAAGAATCGATATTGAATCGAATCGTGGGACCCCCAAAGATTTACAGCCCTAAAAGTCAGTGTATAAAAGTTCAAATGCAAGTGTTCTGCTGCCTATGGTTTCAATAAGCACAATATTTATGTGAGCGTGTTTGTTTCGTCCCTGAGTGCAGTTGGTCCGGGTTGATCAATGAGGATATTACACATCCAGTTAGCAGCCTTCGCTAGGAGAAGAGAGGTATGTGGTAAGCTGAAAATATTAGTGGCGCGTCATTTATTCCACTTTAGTGGATGATGTATGTATTTATGGATTATTTATTTATGCATGATAATGAAGTCTAATGATATACACATTATGGCAATATCTGAAACCCATCTTGACTCCTCTTTTGAGGATGTTGAATTAGCTGTAGATGGATACACAATTTTTAGGAAGGATAGAACAAGATATGGTGGAGGTATAGCTGTGTATGTGCAGTCGCATTCCTGTGAAAGTAAGAAATGATTGAATGTTGGCCGATATTGAGGCCCTGTGGATCCAGGTTCACTTGCCACAGACCAAACCCATACTGGTTGGTTGCTGCTATAGACCACCTGGTGTCGATATAAATAACCTGGATTTAATATGAGAGATGTTGGATAAATCTAGTGATGAGAACAGAGAGGTATATTTTACTGGGGACACAAACATTGATTGGTCTACTATGTGCCCGCTGAAAAAGAAACTTTTTGCTGTAGCTAATGCCTGTAACCTCACAAAGACCCTTACACTACCAACCAGATCAACTATAAATAGAAATGGGCTAAAATAATCGAAATGCATTGATCACCTATTCACTAATGTTCCTGATAAATGCACTAAAACAGTATCAATAGCTCTTGGCTTTACGGACCACAACTTAATTGCAATAAAGAGGAAGCCCAAGCTCTCCAAAGCTCCTAGTGTGATTATACATAAAAGGTCTTATAAATATTTTAATGAGGTAAAATTTAAAGATGATGTTAAACATGTTAACTAGGAAACTGTGGGTCTTGAGGAGGATCCCGAAGCTGCTTTGAGCACATTTATGAAGTTATTTTTGGAGATTGTAGATAAGAGAACTTTTTAGCCTGGTTACATTGCTTCATAAGTGTTTTGAGCTCATTCCTTAACCATTTGCCCTGACAGTTGTTTTCCTGTCAGGAGAACAACTGACCGTAACCAGGCTAAAAAGTTGGCGGACTCTTCTGCTCTACTTTCTGATGAGATTATCTATCGTAAATTAAGAAATTGTGTAACTAAAGTAAATAGAGGTAATAAAAATATATATTATCAGACAAAGATCAATGACTTTAGACATGATGTAAAACAACTGTGGAACATTTTAAATCAAATAATGGGAAGATCAGCATCATGTAAAACAAATTTGTTTATAGAAGTTGATGGAGTTTACCTGACTAAGCCAATGGAAATTGCCACATATTTTAATAATTACTTCACTGTCATGTCTGTGATCATGTTTTGTTTAGTTATGTTTTGCTTGGTTTTTGGACACTTTTTAGTTCTTGTCTTCAATCCCTTGCTTTGTCACCATAGTAACCATTAGGTTCACCTGGTTCACATCCTCATGTCACGCACCTGTCTCACGTTTTCACATTTTGAGTCACGCACCTGTTTTCACTAATCATGTCACCAGTATTTAAGCTTGTTGTTGCCAGGCAGTCGGCCTGGTGACATTATCCTATCTTACCCCTGACATTCTGGATTTGCTCTGCGCTGACTTATTTCATGCTTGTATTCCATGTCATAGTCTTCATGCTTTTCACGTCACAGTAAGTGTAGTTTTTCTTGTCCGTAGTTTCTGACTAAGTGTTTTTTGTTTCTTAGCCAAGTTTATCCCCGCCATACTTGCCAACCTTGAGACCTCTGATTTCGGGAGGTGGGGGGGGGGGCGTGGTTGGGGGCGTGGCTAAGAGGGGAGGAGTATATTTACAGGTAGAATTCACCAAGTCAAGTAAATGATAAATGATAAATGGGTTGTACTTGTATAGCGCTTTTCTACCTTCAAGGTACTCAAAGCGCTTTGACACTACTTCCACATTTACCCATTCACACACACATTCACACACTGATGGAGGGAGCTGCCATGCAAGGCGCTAACCAGCACCCATCAGGAGCAAGGGTGAAGTGTCTTGCTCAGGACACAACGGACATGACGAGGTTGGTACTAGGTGGGGATTGAACCAGGGACCCTCGGGTCGCACACGGCCATTCTTCCACTGCGCCACGCCGTCCCTAAGTATTTCATATATATATATATATACATATATATATATATACCTGTATATATATATAAGAAATACTTGACTTTCAGTGAATTCTAGCTATAAATATATATTTATTTTATTGTATATATGTATGTATATATATATATATATATATATATATATATATATATATTGTATATATGTATATATATATATATATATATATATATATATATAAAATAAATACTTGAATTTCAGTGTTAATTTATTTACACATATACTTGTTGAGTTAAGGGTTGAATTGTCCATCCTTGTTCTATTCTCTGTCACTATTTTTCTAACCATGCTGAACACCCTCTCTGATGATGCACTGCTGTGTGGCATGCACAAAAGTGCTTTCATCAAATGCACTAGAGGGCAGTATTGTCCTGTTTAAGAGTGTCTCAACATTGCTGTTTACGGCAGACGAACTGCTTTACGGTAGACCAAAACGTGACTGCTGTTGTTGTGTGTTGTTACCGCGCTGGGAGGACGTTAATGAAACTGCCTAACAATAAACCCACATAAGAAACCAAGAACTCGCCCTCGATCATTCTACAGTTATAACGTCATTGGGCAGGCACACCGTTTATATTGTGGGAAAGCGGACTCAGGTCCGCATGGACCTGAGTCCGCCTGAATTTCGGGAGATTTTCGGGAGATAATTTGTCCCGGGAGGTTTTCGGGAGAGGCGCTGAATTTTGGGAGTCTCCCGGAAAATCCGGGAGGGTTGGCAAGTATGATCTCCGCCTTTGTGCGCGCCTTTTGTTTGAACCTTTTTTTTTGTAGTTTACAGTTAAAAATAAACCATGTACTCACATTCACGCCTTGCCCGCGCCAACTTTCCTTTGCATTCCGGAAAAACAAAACCCTCCAAGATCCACGTTTTGACATTCACAAACAAGGTGGAACATCTGAGAGTAAATATGATGCCTTCTGATGACTCCTCCTCATGCACATTAATTGAAAACCATATAATGAAGGGTAAAAGCTTCAGGTTCCATTTTGTACCAGTTAGTAGTTCTGATATTGACAAATTGTTGTCATCTGATAAACCTGCTGGGACGGACAAATGCTAGATGGCAAATTGTTAAGAATTGCGGCATGCCATGTATCAACTCCTATTTGTCATATATTTAATAAGTCATTAAGATACGGAGTCTGTCCTGGGGTTTGGAAGGAGGCCAAGGTCATCCCTCTACCCAAGGACAAACAGAAAGATTTCACTGGTAAAAATAGTAGACCAATAAGCATACTTCCTGTTCTTAGTAAATTGATAGAAAAAGTTGTTTTCAAACTATATCAAGATTACTTTATCTACAAGAAACTGATGTGGTGTTCCCAGCATGCTTACAAAGTTACGGGCAAGGTCACTCAAAATCTACTGCTCTAGCTCAGCTGACTGATGACTGGCTCTCACAAATGTCAAGAAGATGGTTGGTATTGTCCTGATTGACTTTAGTGCGGCATTCGATGTCGTAGATCACGACATAATGATCTCCAAACTGAGTGGTTTTAATAATATGTCACGTTCTTGGATGTTGAGCTATCTATCAGGAAGATCACAGAGAGTGTGTTTTAATGGTAGCCTATCTGAACGTAAGTACAATTACTGCGGCTTGCCTTAAGGAAGTTGTTTAGGTCCTTTACTCTTTATTATTTTTACCAATGATCTTCCATGTGTTACAACAAACACCAACTTGTTACGTATGCAGATGACACAACTCTGTACAGTACTGCCTCTACCTTGAATGACCTAGAAAATAACTTAAATCAGGACCGAGAGAGAGTGTCACGCCGAGTAAAAGATAGTAAACTTGTTGTGAATATTGACAAAACAAAAAGCATTATTTTTGGATCCAGGCATATGCTTGTTGATGACCTTCAGCTTCATATATCAATATCAGAAATACCTAAGAACAGGTTAAAAAAGCAAAACTCCTTGGTATGCTATTAGACAGTCAACTGTCATGGTCCGATCATCCATCCATCCATTTTCTACCGCTTGTCCATTTTGGGGTGGCGGGGGGTGCTGGAGCCTATCTCAGCTGCATTTAGGCGGAAGGCGGGTTACACCCTGAACAAGTCGCCACCTCATCACAGGGCCAACACAGATAGACAGACAACATTCACACTCACATTCACACACTAGGGCCAATTTAGTGTTGCCAATCAACTTATCCCCAGGTGCATGTTTTTGGAGGTGGGAGGAAGCCGGAGTACCCGGAGGGAACCTACGCAGTCACGGGGAGAACATGCAAACTCCACACAGAAAGATCCCGAGCCCGGGATTGAACTCAGGACTACTCAGGACCTTCGTATTGTGAGGCACATGCACTAACCCCTGTACCACCGTGCTGCCCCTGGTCCGATCACATTGATGGTATTTTAATGAAAATGGGAATGTCACACCGCGGTGAGGGATGTCCTGTCTTGGTTTTTTTCTGTCTTGTGATTTGCATGTCTTAGTTTGAAAAGTAACTCTCCTCTCGTTTCAGGTCACTTGCCCTTCCTTTTGTGTCATCAGTCTGACGTTCCCTGATTGTTTCCACCTGTTCCCTATTACCCTCATGTGTCTTATAAGCCCACTCCTCCCTTTGTTCTGTGCCAGATTGTCTCGTTTATTCGTGCTCTCTAGCATCCATGTCCATGTCCTTGCCTTACCTTGCCTTGCCTCGTCTCGTGCTTATGTTCCTTGATCCTGAATCCCTTCGTTGCTATTTTGAGTTTTCCTTTCCTCCTCCTCAGCAGAGTGATTTTTTTGTTATTTAGTTTATTCAGCCGAAGTGGTGAGTTTCAGTTATTTTTCATTCTTTCCTCAAATTTTTGAGTGACACTTTTTGTTAAACTTTATTAGATTAGATAGTATATAATTTTTCATAGCTGTTGTTTCTTCCTCCTGTTGGAGCATTTTTTGTTAATACATTTTATAGCATATACGGCGCCAATTTTAGTTTGTCTTTGCTTTTGTGTTTTCCTCCGTTCGGAGTGATTTTCGGTTGTTCCTATTTTTTGGAACCTTTTTTGCCGATTAGTTTTTTGGTTAAAATAGATATTGTATTTCTTGACTGTGGAGGTGAAAGGAAGCTGTCAAAATAAAAGCCTGTCTAAGTTCCCTACTCTGCATCTGAGTCCTATCCTTTTTTACCAAGCCTGACAGGGAAGAGGTTTAGCCATGGTCAGAAAGTGCGCCACCTACTTGACATCTTCAACAATGGGTCAAGTCATACAGTTCTTGGTTTTCTGTCATCTTCATTACTGTCCTATTATATGGTCCGCTACGACTAAGTCCGACCTGAACAAACTGCAACTTGTTCAGAACAGAGCGGCTGGACTGGTACTTAGATGTTCTTTGCGCACTAATATTTCATATATGTATTCACGCCTGTCCTGGTTATCTGTTGAACAAAAGATGCATCGTAGTCTCTTTATGTTCTTTAGAACTATCATGTTAGATCAATCACCAGATTACTTTTACAAACCGTTTTTAAAATCAACTAACACACATATTCATGACACTAGGAATGCCAGCAATGGCTATTTGGCACTTCCTGCTCCCAGGACCAATCTCTTCAAACTTACAGTCATGTATAGATGTACATCATTCTGGAATAGGTTGCCATCTCACATTAATCCCTTACAAAGTAAACTGTCATTCAAGACAGCTTTGAAGATACACCTATTGCAGCTGCCCACTTAATACTGCGTTTAACTAGCTTTTTTATCGTATGTTGTACTTTTCTTTTGTATAATGTTTGGTAATGTATGTATTCTTTGTATTTTTATTTTGAATGCTCCTATATGGACCCCAGGAAGTCTAGCGGTCGCCTTGGCGTCAGCTAATGGGGATCCATTCAATAAACAATAAACAATGAGCTATGAGTATGTGTGTGTGTAAGTGTGTGTGAGTGTGTGTGGTGCTTTTATTTAATGATACATTGCATAAAGAGAATAATCTCACTGAGAGGAGATCTCCTTCATAAATAAAGCACAACTGAAATGTTGCCATTCATATTAGAGAAACAAATAACTCACCTTGCTTTTTGTCATGGTAGTTTTCATTGTGATGAAGGTTGGAGACCTGCTCTATCACAAAGCTGCACTTATCTGCTTGGCACTCATCATCAAGGGTTGGAATTGGGGGTTAAATCACCAAAATGACTCACGGGCGCAGCCACCGCTGCTGCTCACTGCTCCCCTCACCTCCCGGGGGTTGAGCAAGGGGATGGGTGAAATGCAGAGGTTAATTTCACCACACCTAGTGTGTGTGACTATCAGTGGTACTTTAACTTTTCAACTGTATTTTGTCTTCAGTTAAGCAGGGCATACCACTGTTAAACAAATATGTTTATTTTTTTATGTTTATGTTTATTTTTTATTAGTAAATATTTATATTTAAGACAAAAAAAATGTACACTTAATTCTTACTGTACTTACTGTCACAAAGTGTTGAGCAAATCATTGACTTGCAGTTCACTAAAACATTAACAAAATGTCACCGTATGACATTCTAAATACAAAATTGCATTTGTGTCCAAATATTAGTGTATTTTGAAAGAACATTTTATTCATGCAAGCAAATAATAACCTGTGATTAATCATGATTAATCACAGAATTAGAGTTTGATTAATCTGATTTTAAAAAATGATACCTGTAATATATATATATATATATATATATACATATATATATATATATATATATATATATATATATATATATATATATATATATATATATATATATATATATATTACACAGTACAAGCCAAAAGTCCTCATTCAATGTGTTTTCTTTATATTCATGACTATTTACATTGTAGATTGTCACTGAAGGCATCAGAACTATGAATGCACACATGTGGAGTTATGTACTTAACAAAACAAATTTAAATAACTGACAACATGTTTTATATTCTAGTTTCTTCAAAATAGCCACCCTTTGCTCTGATTGCTGCTTTGCACACTCTTGGCATTCCTCATGACTTCACAGGTGTGCTTGAAGCTCACCGAGAGAATGCCAAGAGTGTGCGAAAAAGTAATCAGAGCAAAGGGTGGCTATTTTGAAGGAACTAGAATATAAAACATGTTTTCAGTTATTTCACCTTTAAGTACATAACTCCACATGTGTGCATTCATAGTTTTGATGCCTGCAGTGACAATCCACAATGTAAATAGTCATGAAAATAAAGAAAGCGCAATAAATGAGAAAGTGTGTCCAACCTTTTGGCCTGGACTGTATATACAGTATGAATGACATACAGATACAAGCAGGGGCGCCGAAAAGGGGGGGTAAAGGAGACGGTTTCTAGGGGCCCATGATGGAGGGGGGCCCAGAGAGGCCCCTAATGATGATGAAATTATAATACAGAAAAAATAATGACACTGTGTTGGGGGCCCTGTAAAGATTATTTTCATGGGGCCCAAAATCCCTAGCGGCGCCCCTGGATACAAGACACAATAATGAAATCAGAGTCGTGTTAACCTTACTTAACCCGTGTTGGGTTTTTTCCAGACATTTCTACCTTTGTAAAATATTGTCCTAGGCTAGTCAGGAAGGATAATCTCCTCCTCGCCTACCAGATCTTGTAACAGCATGGAATCAATGACCCCTATTGCCTCTCATGAGAATTAATAGGCTTTATCTTTTAATGAGAGTCAATGCGATAGTCGGGAACTTTAGGTAACAAATTCAAGGCTTATCTCGATGGCAGTTTTATCCTCTCTGAGCTTTTTATAATGTTAAGTTTCACTTTATGTCTCACTGCTGCATGCAGTTAAAGGCTATAGAGCGCACCTAACGTGTGTTTACATTGAAGTTGTATTTATCTAAGGGAAAAGAGGGTATACCCCATATATAATGGTCTTGACCAGGGGTCCCCAACCTTTTTTGCACCAGGGACCGGTTTAATGTAGGCATTATTTTCACGGACCGGCTTTCCACGTGTGGCAGATATAGCAAATAAGTGCATGAAAAATGAATACATGAAAAAACTCGCCATAACGTTGAATTAGTGGAAGCCCCTGGCCTTTTCCCTTTGCAAAAAAGCTTTCCTTCGACTTTTGTTTTTTTTTAGTCATTTTTGTTTGTATTAGGCTTTTTTTGGCTTTAGTATCTGATGGGTTATAGGTGATGCATCACATTCAAGGACAAGAGTATGGATATATAATAAAGCTAGAAATACTTGCCATTAGTTCCAATAGATTTCTGTGGATTTCTATTTCCATTCTAAAATGTATGTATTCATATTTTGTGCAATAACATAAGTAGATACCAGTGACGTACGGTCACTGGAGGCAGGTGATGCGGGGCCTCACCTGCCATCATGGAAAGAAAAAAAATGTAAAAAGAAAAAAAATTAATTAAATTGTTATATGTATTCAGTGATTATACTATAAAGTTATTTTCCATTTAACTTCACCAGTTTTAGATTATTTTTATTCAAAATCGCTGAATTTTCACATTTGCCGTTCAAATACTGAGAAGAGACGGTGCGGTGATCAGCAGCCAGTTGAGGCACGTCACTCAGTTGTGCCTCAACATGGATTGCGGACTCGGCTAACTGCTGGCCTGCTGTGCAGTGAGACCGTATTGCTATATGAATTATATTATACATTTCCATAGTTTAGTTAGCTGAGGTATATAATGTACAGTGTATTTTGTCAACAACTGTATGTGTGTAAGATATTTCTTGTGCTGAGCAATCATAAAACTGCTGCAAAGACGCACTGTGTGAGGCTCGCAGTAATCCCGCCTCCTTGTGCCGGTTAATGCACCCCGCCGCAGAATGCACCCCCCGACGGGAGCGCCACACCAACCAAAGCCCACACCCAAACCCTCCACGTGCAAGACTGAATCCACCCAAAAATAGTCACTTAACAAGAAGCCAAAAAGTGCAAAAACAACAATGCTCGCGCCGGAGGAGCCGTGAACGACTGCAGGGACACAGCATTAGGTACACCTGCAGACTGCAGCACGGATTTCATATTTCATTCATTCACAACTCCTCCAACACGAAAACCACCGTTCCCGCACTTATAAGTAAAGGTAAGACCATAATAACGTTTTTTTAAATAAATGTGCTTTTTTGTGTGCTACAGTTTGTATGTGTAAAGTTAAAGTTTAGTTAAAGTACCAATGATTGTCACACACACACTAGGTGTGGTGAAATTTGTCCTCTGCATTTTACCCATCCCCTTGATCACCCCCTGGGAGGTGAGCGGAGCAGTGGGCAGCAGCGGCGCCGCGCCCGGGAATAATTTTTGGTGATTTAACCCCCAATTCCAACCCTTGATGCTGAGTGCCAAGCAGGGAAGAATGCTGGTATGAGCTTTTAAACATAACCCGTTAACTGCTGCCAATTAAATGGTGAATAAGATACTCTTTAGGGTTCATATGTTTGTAAATCTGACTGTGATGAAGTCAGTGCCTCACCAGCAATCAACCTCACCGCACGTCACTGGTAGATACGCTTTTTTGGTCCAATTTTACAATTTTACATGCATCTGTTATTACTAACTACTTATGTGATAGGACTATATGTGCAATAATAGCAGCACTTTAACTTACTAGGCCAAAGGAGATCTGTATTTTCTTCCTTCAGTACAATTTTTATATGCAACAATTTAGCACTTCTATGGTCACTTTGATCCTGATCCACCCTGATCTTAGGTCATCAACCTGCCCGGACTGCAGATGGAACTTAGCTTTTGGCTACGATTTAGCGCATTTACATGTTATATGTTTATTAATGTGCATTGTCCCATGTAACAAAGATGTAACAAATATAGCAAATGGCGACTTCCTATTACAAGTTTTATAACGTCTATGAACAAGCTTATTGGTGTGTCTGGTGGGACTGGCGAAAGTTTAATAGGGGAAAATGCGGTCGGTTATAAATTATTTCATGTCTCTCTGCGGCCCGGTAGCAAATGCGTCACGGACCGGTGGTTGGAGACCTCTGGTCTTGACGACACAGAAGGTGTGCGAGGAAATGAAAGTCAAGTATGGGTATGTGTGCGTGTTTGTGTGCTGCCGCTCTTCAGGGACGTCCATGCTCTGTCACACAGGAAAAATTCTAACAATTAGCCAGAGCATTGTACAGTATAAAAAGCAGGGTGCAAAGCGTGTGGAAAAAGTAGCAGCTTACAGAGTGAAAAATGACTGGAACTAAAAAGTGCTGTCGCTGTCATCCATGGTTGATTGTTCTTTCTCTGCTTCCGACCGAATTGTTTCCATTGACAAGGTTTGTCATAAAGCATCATTAACGTGTTTAAAAATGTACCATATGCTTCATCTACATAATTTTCATTGTAGACATTGTCGCAGTTTTTCTTTTCCAGCTCGTTTTTGAAAGCAATCATACTCTTCTCTGTGCATAGTCTTTGTAGTGTCATTTGGTCGTCCATGTTCCTCTTCTTGTAGTTTCCTTCATAGATTTTGAAAACTGGCAGATGATCAATGATGTTGGTGATAAGCAGACCACTTGTAGTATTATTATCAAAATCATTGGTAATAATGTTATCAATAAGAATGGCATAGTGACTTGTGGTTTTAGGATATAGACTCAGGCTGTACATTGTATCAATGAAGTCATCAATGGACGTTTGCTTATTAGGGTTCAATAAGTCAATATTATCCTGTGCTCGGGATCTTTCTGTGTAGAGTTTGCATGTTCTCCCCGTGACTGCGTGGGTTCCCTTCCAGGTACTCCGGCTTCCTCCCACCTCCAAAGACATGCACCTGGGGATAGGTTGATTGGCAACACTAAATTGGCCCTAGTTAGTAAGTAGTTAGCAATAACAGATGCATGTAAAATTGTAAAATTGGACCAAAAAAGCGTATCTACCAGTGACGTGCGGTGAGGTTGATGGCTGGTGAGGCACTGACTTCATCACAGTCAGATTTACAAACATATGAACCCTAAAGAGTATCTTATTCACCATTTGATTGGCAGCAGTTAACGTGAATGTGAGTGTGAATGTTGTCTATCTGTGTTGGCCCTGTGATGAGGAGGCGACTTGTCCAGGGTGTACCCCGCCTTCCCGCCCGAAAGCAGCTGAAATAGGCTCCTGCACCCCCTGTAACCCCGAAAGGGACAAGCGGTAGAAAATGGATGGATGGATGGATGAAGTCGCCACATAAGAAGAAAAGTACTTTTTGGCCTTTTTCCAGTCCAAAAATGTTTTGATACTTGACTTAGTTGATATGTTGATATATATATATATATATATATATATATATATATATATATATATATATTATTAGGGTTGTCCCGATACTAATATTTTGGGAGCGGTACCGGTGCCAAAAATAATTTCGATACTTTACCATACTTTTCCATACTTTTCTAACTAAAGGGGACCACAAAAAATGGCATTATTGGCTTTATTTGAACAAAAAATCTTGATGTGGGATCTGAACCGAGGATGTCGTTGTGGCTTGTGCAGCCCTTTGAGACACTTGTGATTTAGGGCTATATATATAAACATTGATTGATTGACTGATTGATTGATTGATACATTAAACATATGTTTCGTATTGCAATTTTGTCCTTAAAGAAAATAGTGAACATACGAGACAACTTTTCTTTTATTAGTAAGTAAACAAATAAAGGCTCCTAATTAGTCTGCTGACATATGCAGTAACATATTGTGTCATTTTCCATTCTATTATTTTGTCAAAATTATTAAGGACAAGTGGTAGAAAATGAATTATTGAGCTACTTTTTCATTTACTGTTAATATCTGCTTACTTTCTCTTTTAACATGTCCTATCTACACTTCTGTTAAAATGTAATAATCACTTATTCTTCTGTTGTTTGATACTTTACATTAGTTTTTGGATGATACCACAAATTTGGCTATCGATCCGATACCAAGTAGTTACAGGATCATACATTGGTCATAATTTAAGTCCTCATGTGTCCAGGGACGTATTTTCTGAGTTTATAAACATAATATACATTTTAAAGGATGGACTTTAGCCACTAGTTAGCTAGCCATGTTTTAAAGAACCTCTTCCTGAGGGCATTTCAGTGTTATAACTTCACCTTTATCGTTCGTTTTTAAGCCAAAATGCTTCCATTCTCCCTTTTCTGTCTACACACTGTGTCTGCCTGTAAGTACTCCGTGATTGTGTGCTCGTCTGCTCGTAAACCAGCAATGTCACGACGTGACAATGATGCCCCGTCATGCTCGTTTAAAAAAAAGGGTGGCTGGGGGAGGCGGGGGTTGGATGAATGGGGGGGGGGACGGCGAACCGGTACTTTTTAGAGGCGGTATTGTACCGAATATGATTCATTAGTATCGCGATACAATACTAGCACCGGTATATTGTACCACCCTAATTGATATATATATATATATATATATATATATATATATATATATATATATATATACATATATATATATATATATATACATATATATATATATATATATATATATATATATATATATATATATATATATATATATATATGTATATATATTTATTTATTTATTTATATTTATATACAACTGATTCACCCTTGGATACACAACCTACCAACACCTACACTCTTCCACAAGTGGAATTAAATCAATTAAAATCAATGCGTTTTGCAATAAACTGGATTGTTTTTCTTCCAAATCTTTAAAATGAAGAGTTGTAATATTTTCATATTCCAGGTATTCCTCATGAAACATGTTTGTGACATGAGGCCATTTGCATTTTTATTTATTTTTTAATTCATTTAAGAAATTGCAGTTCTTGTATCACTACCCACTCTTCCAGAAGTGGGGCCAAAATGACCCCAAGCAGTTCCTATGTAATGTTCTATGAACCTTTAATTTTTAGCAACTTTGACTGTCCCATTTTCACATCTGATGTCAACTCTCACATCTGATGCAACTATGACTGTCAGTATTGTCCCATCTGATCACCACCCAGGAAGGGGCAATATCTGACAAAAAAACTAATGAGGTAATTCCAAAAACTGTAACATCTGGAACTTTTTACATTCTGAATTATCTGTAATAATTTCCTCTCGGAGAATCTTCATTTCTTGATGTATTTTACTTCCCGCATTATTATTCTGAGTTTGCAGACTTTCTATATTTTCCTGCAGACATCTCATATCTTCTCTGTGTTCTAATGTTGCTTTTCCTCAGATCTTCTTTCTGTTCTAATGTTGCTCTATCCAGGTCTGCTTTGTGAAATTCTATTCTTGTCTTCTCTCAGTTCAGCTATTTTTTGTGGCATCAAGTCTTGCTTCCCATCGTGTCCTGCATCCAACATCGAGTCTAGCTCTCCAATGTATCCTGTTTTCAGAGACTCATTTGATCCAGATGACAGTAAAGGTTTCGGGATTTGAGGGGTTTTTTTTAGCTTTTGACATCGTAGCAGCTCTCTAACGGCAGTTCCCTCTTTAGCAACTTGCAGCACTTTTAACTTGTTTATTTTAACAACTTTGTACCTTGCACCGTCCAGAGTTCAACTGGAGGTGTCAGCCCCATAAACTGAGATCACTATGTGCAGTTGGAAACACTTTAAAACAGCTTCAAACGCTTGCCGTACAATCTCGGTGTAGTTTCTGGTTACTAGGCAACCATTTTTAATTGCGATGGGGACCATTGAAATGAGGCTAATCGCTCCTTTTAATTCACCTTATTTCAGCAGAAATATGCTTCTCACCAGACCTAAAGCAGTTTGAAAATGCCAGCTAACTCTCCTGTGACTGTGATCAGCGTCAATATTATCAAAAACCCCAGTAGCAAAAGCAGAGCCTTTTTTTGTGCGTCTTCTCCCGATGACAGGAAGTGACATAAATTATCTGTATTTATAAAACTTCATGAGATACACTTGAGGATATACAGTGCCGTATATTGTTTTGCCTTGAAAGTGTCCACGCCAAGGCATACCTCTGGCAGCTGCATCGCCTCTTTAAAATATTGTAACGTGTTGGGGTGAAGCTCTGAGCGTGCATTGCATTCTTGATAATTGGGCAACATGAGTTAAGGTGGTGTCTCTGTTGGTTACGTTCCTGTTCGACAAAACAAAGAAGTTCCTCTGAAATACCAATCTCTGTGCAGTCTCGCATCACAAAGGCTGAACTCGCCACATTGGTGTCAGAAGTGGGATGGAAGATGGCAGCTACGATGGAGAAGATTGACAAGTTAATCACACGTATGTATACGCTGGAGGGAGATCGTCCCAAAGTCCCTCCCTATAAGGTGGCAGGAAGAATGCCTCCAACGAAAGCGCCTGCTCGTTGTCCTGATGGAGCCAACAATCCTAGACCAGTAAAGAGTGATCGCCGCCTACAGGCCCAGGGAGGAATTGCCATCCAGCCAACAGTGGCGAAGGAGAATGGCACTTCAGCGCCTCTACCGGTGGTAGCCGACAGCTCACCTGCAACCTCTGTAAGGAGCAGCCACAGTGCCATCAACGGTACTCCACGGCAGGATCCAAGGGCGGAGCAGCCGCCGGCGATTAAATTGCCTAGCAGCCGCTCCAGTGGGTCTGACGCCACCTCCTCTTCCAGTGGGTCTTTCGACGACGCCACCACCTCTGTCTCCAGTGGGTCTCTCAATGACGCCACCAGCTCCGTCTCCAGTGGGTCTTCCGACCACGCCATCAGCCTCGCCTCCAGTGGCTCCTCCAATGATGCCACCAGCCTCACCTCTTGCTTTGCAGTCAGCTCCAGCTTTTCCTACAATGATGCCACCAGCCTCACCTCTTGCTTTGCAGTCAGCTCCAGCTTTTCCTACAGCTCTGCAGTCAGCCCCAGTTTCGCCTCCAGCTTTGCAATCAGCGTCAGCTTTGCTCCTGGCCCCGCAGTCGGTACCAGCCTGTTCCCACGAGAGCTCTCTTGTCATGATCCGTGGTCGGATCATGTTTTGTGTTATCGGTTTGTTTTGGAATTTTAGTTCCTGGTTATGCACTTCCTGAGTTTAGTCACCATGGTTACTTATGATTTTCACCTGCCTTTTCGCGCACCTGTTGCTCATCAGAGACTCTATTTAGTTCTGCCTTTTCCGGTCACTCATTGTAGCTTCGTTGTTTGTTCCATGCAACTGTTACGTTTGACTTTCCTGATTCTTGCTTCTGTGTTTCCTGTGCTAAGTTTTGTCTTAGCTTCCGCGTGCAATCGGCACGCATCCTTTTTGCTTGTTTTCGGTTGGTCTATGATTTATGACAATAAATCATCTCCTACCTCACGCTGTCGTCCGGAGTAGTCCGTGTAGCATTGGAGGAACGATCCTGCAGCAAGCAGCAACCCCAACCGTGACATCTCTTTCCTCGGTCATGAGGTCAGCACAGCAGGAGTGTCCACCAACCCAGCGAAAGTTGCAGCAGCGAGAGACTGACCTACCCCCACAGCATTGGAGACCTGCGGAGCTTTCTGGGCCTGACCTCCTACTATCACCAGTTTGTCAAAGACTTCGCCACCACTGCCAGCCCACTGCACCGGCTGACTGAGAAGAGGCAGGCGTTCCGGTGGAGGGATGACTACACCTAGGCCTTCGCTCAACTCCGGTCATCGCTGGTGAGGACCCCAATGGGCCCTTCATTGTGGACACAGACACCACCAATGTGGGCATTGAAGCAGTGCTGTCCCAGGAAGAAGTTAAAAGGGAAAAAGTCACCGCCTACTTCAGCCGCTCCCTAAGCAGACCAGAGAGAAACTACTGTGTCACATGTCGGGAGCTGCTGGCTGTCGTCCTAGATCTACGACACTTCCCACCATATCTCTATGGGCAGAAATGTTTGCTGCGCACCGACCATGCGGATGGTCGTTTTGCACTCCCTTCAGCCTGAGGTATGAAAAGGAAGTCGTTTTCCTCTCAAATGTTCCTGTGGATGTGTTTGTAAATTCCATATATCTATACAGCTCATAGGCATGGAAGTGTGGAGTGGACAAAGAATGCAAAATAATTTATTGTACAACCTGTTTTTCTGGACAGCTTTTCTTAACACTCCCTCACAAAGATGCTTTTGAGATGTTTATGGAAAAAAGAAAGGAGCACATCACTAAAGTGTACGCCAGTGTGCAGAGCAACTAAGGCACAGCAGGAGTGTCAAAAAAGTACAGGAGTGAGACAATAGGGCCTTTTTTCAACATTAGAAAGCAGGGACAGAAAGGGGGTTAGCATTTCTTATTCCTGTTCAAACAGTAAAATGTACTATTTTGTATGAGTAGTGAAATTATCATTGTATTCTTAGGATGGATTAAGCCAGATTTAAGTGGACCATTCAAAATGTTGGGGGAAAAAAGGCAAAACCGTCTCACTAGTCATTTCAGCATTTCTTTTTGTCAGCATGTTGCCAATACTATGTTTGCAGAAACATTAAACATTTTAAAGTGCATTTAGTAAATGAATAAACAAAATAATCTGCCACTTATTCTGTAAAACTGCACAATCCAATGAGATAAAAAAAAATCTGGCCATGGCAAAGATTACAATGTCCAGTGTGTTTTACAATATTTCATGTTATTTACTGGGGTAGTAGTTTGCCGTGGTGGACAAATACAGGTGTATTAATGCTGTAGCCACTGCGTGTACAAACGTTTGTATATTGTTGGAAAGACGAGAAAAACATGCCGGATTAAAGCCTGTATTGTTCCAGAGTGCATGCACACAGGTGAGCGCACAACTGCGTGTTGTTAAAAGCTAAATTGGAAAGACAAAAAAAAGAAGATAAGCAGATGACTCCGATGCAAGTTTGAAGTGTTTTGGAATACATTTTGCATAAAGTCAGAGGGAGTAGAATTTTAACATTGTGTGTGTGCGTGTGTGTGAGATGCACCTGTGGGCGTGAGCTTGTGCGCTCCACTTTGAATTTATATAAGACACATGGGGTTTGTAGAATGTTCCAGTCCCTGTTTGCATAACGCTGCATAATGAGGGACAGAGAGTGTGCGTCTGCCAGACGATATGTGTGTGCAGATTCATTCCTATTTGTGCAATGTGTGTTTTGACATGACATGATGTGTGTGTGCGTGCGTGCGTGCGTGCATGCGCCTGTGTGTGTGCGTGTGTGTGCGTATGTGTGTGTGTGTGTGTGTGTGTTATTAAAAAAAGAGATTAGGGTGAGCCATACACCAAACACCTGATTAATGCACAAAGATGGAATAGAAAGTGGATTTGTGCCAGCGTATTTTAACACACACACATGTAAGCAAATACGCACAGACACACACTCACACACACACACACACACACACACACACACACACACACAGCCCCATTTTTAAATATAAATAAATGCGATATTTCAACAGGTGCCAGGACTTTTACTATTGCACGTCAATTTTTCTTTAGGAAAAAAAACCCCACACAAATCGTTTGTCCTTTCAATGATGTCTTTATTATTTGCTTTTTGAAGGTCTGTGAGGAATATATGATGACTAAAATGTATTATTATTATTATTATCATTATTATTATTGTTATTGTTATAAAAATGAGGATTTTGCTTTTGCTACTTACTGGCTGTCGCCATGGAGACAGTCATTTCCCCTCCTCATCCATAATAATAATAATAATACATTTTATTTATAAGGCGCCTTTCTGGGCACTCAAGGACACCGTACAAAATCACAACAATAAAATCAAATTGGATAAAAAAAAAAAAAACAACAAAGAGAAAATAAAAGATGATTACAATGAATAAGCAGTCAGGAATAGGTGTGTTTTGAGTCTTGATTTGAAGAGGGATATTGAATCTAAGTTGCGAAGGTCTGGTGGTAAAGAGTTCCAAAGAAGTGGGGCAGAGCGGCTGAAAGCTCGGGCACCCATGGTGGACAGTTTAAATAAAGGGACAGTGAGATGGATGGATGAAGAGGATCTTAGGGAACATGAGGGCGTGGCGACATGGATCAGGTCAGAGAGATATGATGGAGAGAGGTTATGGATGGCTTTGAAAGTGAAGAGAATTATTTTAAAGTGGATGCGATGTTTGATGGGTAGCCAGTGGAGTTGCTGCAGAACAGGCGTGATGTGCTGGATTTAAGGGGTTCTGGTGATTATCCGGGCTGCAGAGATCTGGAGAAGCTCAAGTTTGTGAAGTGACTTGTGAGGGAGACCAAACAGGAGAGAGTTGCAGTAGTCCAGGCGAGAGGTGACCAGGCTATGGACTAGTATGGCAGCAGTTGGAGGGGTATGGGATGGGCGAAGACGATTAATGTTCCGAAGATGAAAGTAAGCAGACCGGGTAATGTTGTTTATGTGGGCTTTAAAGGAGAGTGTGCTGTCGAGGATGACACCCAGACTCTTGACTTGGGAGGAGGGTGAGACAGAGGAATTGCAGAGAGTAATGGACAAGCTGTTGGTTTTGGCGAGAATGGTTTTTGTATCCATGGCATCAAGCTCCAACCTGTGGCATTTTGCTATGTTGTGTACCATGCAGCACACAACTACAATACGTGACATCTTTTCTGGGCTGTTAGAAGCGGTCCTCCAGTGTGATCTACAACAGAACAGCATGTTTTAGCATGCAGAAGGAACGCTTAGGGATACAAAAGTGATTGTCAGCCAGACAATCCCTTTTTGGCACAACATCGGCACTTTGATGCGCTGGATTCAGACCCATTTTAAATGCAGGGTAGCAAAAAGTATTTTCATATAAAAGCTCTAGTAAAATAGCCAATATTCTTATGTGAAAAAACAAACGCCATTGGTTAATCAAATGATTCTTTTGTTATGCCTGTCTGCTCCAAATTAGCCTCGTAAGTCATCCAGCCGCTCAACAATTAATAGTTAATAGACGATAGGTTTCTACTATTATTATTTCTTGCAGTGCAAATATGTTGACACATGCATTATTAGCCTTTATTTAACCAGGTAAAATCCCATTGAGATCAAAGATCTCTTTTCCAAGGGAGACCTGGCCAAGAGGGCAGCAGCAAGGTTACATTAAAAACAGTAAACAAATACATAAAACACACATTTACAACATTAAAACTTGCTCACATGACACATGTGCATACAGACAAGGTAGACTGCAGTCCTTTCACAGAAGCTTTAAACTCATTCAACGTAACTAGGGTTTGAAGTTTAATATTCGATTGTAGGTTATTCCAAGCCTTCGGTGCTGAAAACCTAAATACTTTCTTGCCCAGTTCAGTTCTTACTTTGGAGACGACAAATTGCAGAACATTCATTGAACAAAGATAGTGACTTCCTTGTTTCTTTGTTAAAAGACAAGACAGATAAGATGGAGTGATACCCAGAATGGTTTTGTAGATGAAACCAATAATTGAGGCATGAAGGGTTCTCTCAATCCATCGTCTGTCATTGAAGCTATTAGTGCCAGTTTCCATGAACCTTCAAAAACGTGAAAAACATATATGCTAAAACAGCGGCCGCAAACAAATTCAGGCTTGGTAAATCACGCTACGAGAGCTAAATGATGACATTTGCATCCCCTCCTTCCAGTGTTGTGTAGACGTTCTGCTGCAGAAACCTAAAGGCAAACACACAAAGTGGATTGAACTCGCTTTTTTTGCTAGTTTAACAGACGCAATCCTCCGCGCATGTATTTAGTAGATCAGCTTTGCGCGTGCTATTGAGTTTGCACTCGTTTTAATACACACAAACCTTCAATATAGCATGCGCTTTATGTGTCCTTGGCAAAATGAGTGATTACCTTGTGCATCATAGTAATGTCAATTTTAAAATGAACTCACCCTATTGCAGTGGTTCTCAAATGGGGGTACTTGAAGGTATGCCAAGGGGTACGTGAGATTTTTTTTAAATATTCTAAAAGTAGCAAAAATTCAAAAATCCTTTATAAATATATTTATTGAATAATACTTCAACAAAATATAAATATAAGTTCATAAACTGAACATCAAATCAAGTAGGCAATTCCATTCATTACCATAAACCCAGAGTTTCCACCAAGCCATGATGGTTTGACCCTCACTAAAATGTCTGTCAAAAATAACTGTGAAAAGAAATGCAACAATGCAATATTCAGTGTTGACAGGTAGATTTTTTTGTGGACATGTTCCACAAATATTGATGTTAAAGATTTCTTTTTTTGTGAAGGAATGTTTAGAATTAAGTTCATGAATCCAGATGGATCTCTATTACAATCCCCAAAGAGGACACTTTAAGTTGATGATTACTTCTATGTGTAGAAATCTTTATTTATAATTTAATCACTTGTTTATTTTTCAACAAGTTTTTAGTTATTTGTATATCTTTTTTTCCAAATAGTTCAAGAAAGACCACTACAAATTAGCAATATTTTGCACTGTTATACAATTTAATAAATCAGAAACTGATGACATAGTGCTATATTTTACTTCTGTATCTCTTTTTTTCAACCAAAAATGCTTTGCTCTGATTAGGGGGTAAATGAATTAAAAAAATGTTCACTGAAAAAAGGTTGAGAACCACTGCCCTATTGCATGTGAAGGTTATTGGCTTAAAGCCTAGTGATTCATACTTTTAACCATACACCAACATTTGTTGCAAAAACAATTTGTGGACCCCTAACTGATGGCTCACAGGTCTGGAATCCCTGATGTAGAGGATTTTTGAAAAGTGTTATTGCAGTACTTTAAAACTGCAGAGTGCTCCTGGTAAGCAAAGTTCGGTCGCTCATGTTTTTTATTAGCCCTCAACATATTTTGATTGTATTGATTATTAATGAGATGTATTATTAGATATTACACTAATTGCTTTGTCACTAAGATGTGGATGTTTTTAGCTAGGTTAGTGTGTGTTGTCCTACATGGGATTGGATTATTTAATGCATATTTTAGTGTGCGGCCCTCGGTGGAAAACGTTTTGAAACCGTTGCAGTAGGAAAGGCATACATAGTATGGTTCCATTTATCGTGGTTTATCTGACAAATGAAACGTGACCAATTTTAGTGGTTGCACTATCAACTTTAGCCAGCAGGTGGCAGTAGAGTGTTAAAAATATTAAAATGTGTTTTGTGGCATTTTGAACTTTGACCAAAGTGTCAGTTGCAATATAGAGTGGCGCTTTTCATCATTTTCAGCAGACTGCATTGCAAAATGATTAAAAGTTAAAGTTAAAGTACCACTGATTGTCACAGACACACGAGGTGTGGCGAAATTATTCTCTGCATTTGACACATCACCCTTGATCACCCCCTGGGATTAACTCACCTCCTTACTCTCACCCGAGATCCGCCCAGTAAAGGGGCCACATGAATCCCTTTTTTACTGTATAGCAGATGTTGGAATACCCTAAACACAGTGGTGTGCCGTCAGGGCCAGCGAGGCCTTCTCTGCTGGCTTTGTTAAGTTTACAGAAAGGGAGTTGACGACTCAGACACCAGGGGGTAGTATGTTCAATGATTTATTATATATATATATATATATATATATATATATATATATATATATATATATATAAAATAATAAACAATACTAACGAAACTATAGGAATGGAGTGTGTGACCAAAATCCAAAAGTGTGTGGTGTTAAACTATATGTGTAATTAACTGTTGTGTATTACAGTGTTGTTGGATGAGGAAGCAGACAAATACAAAGGGGGCTAGGCAAAAGGGGTCCGTGATCCAAGCGAGGTCTGTGGGGCAGAGAGAGAGGCGACAAGGTCCGTGTCCAGGCGGGGGTCGAGGATCGAGGGAGACAGTCGAGATCCAGGGCAACGGAAGGAAAACAGGTTCACCATCGAGAAACTAAGTTCTTGCAAGGATCCTAGGGTCCACTGGTCCTCATACCGCTTGCCCTCATCAGTCCCAGGTGAGCAGATTGCTGATCGTCTGCAGGCTTGTCGTTGCGTGGACGGGCTGCGCTCAGCGCGAGCAGGGTCGTGTCCGAGCGCACTGCCAGCAGAGGTCCCGAAAGCGGGTCCGAGTCCGCGCCCTGACAGGCTTAACATAACCCGAAATCATGATCATAATTAAAGATAAAAGTAATTTTTAATTTACTTTCCCTAAATATCTAAAAGTATTCATATTCTCTTCATGTCATATTATACTCCTTCCAGCGCTGATGTTTTTTGGTTATACGGTAGTTTTTATCCAATCAGAATTCAGCTAGCTTATGTTGCCATGCTGTACCAAATCTGCCCGGGGCTTTCAGAATCAACAATGCGGGCGTCTGTGCACTGTAAGTGAACGGGCACATACAGTAGGTAATTGCGATAGCCAATCAGATCGCAAGTTGTTGTCAGTAAGGCCTTCTAGCTGGCCTTACGTTGAACGTGACATGTCCGCGTTCTGTTATTGGATACTCACTGGTGTGAGCCGCGGCGGTGTTATGCAGATCAGTAGAGCCACACCCAGGACCGTTAGCGGATTAATTTAATGCTCAATCAGATCAGAAGTTGTTGACAGTGGCCTATCTAGGTAGCCTGGCATTAACGAGACTGTGATTGGATACTCACTTGTCACTCCAAAGTGAGTATCCAATCACAAGTTGCAATTTACTGAAGCAGGAAGTGTTGCACCGTAGCCATACCAGTGCAAATCACCCACACTCATTTTATTAACCCACAAAGAAGGAGAACAAAACGTTGATTAGGTGGCAGATATATATTTGCAAGGCCATTTTCAAGAAGGATATTTAAAGAGAAACTAAATCTTGTGAGACGACGTCGGCCAACCCCGGAAGCTCAGGGAAAATGCCCGCCACGAGCACGAGCGCTACCACTGGCTTATACGGCGTTAAATGGGTGCTACAAATTGTGAGTTCAAATATTTAATTTCTCTATTTTTTCACGTTTAATGTTTTTTTTACAATTTCAAATTTGACAGTCCCACATAAGATATGTTTTAATTGCTATTGCAGGTTTATTTTTAAAATGCGGCAGAAAATAGCCCGTTTTGTACACTGTTGATGTCCTTCAATGAACAGTAGTGCGTAAATGTGTTCCTGTATAGTATTTCTCCAGCAATGATCATGTGGAGACATTTATTATGGTATTTTCAGAGGTAATAATTGAAGTCGGACATCACTGAAGGCCTAGGTGGGAAATGCACGGCCCGCCACTGCCTAAACATATTACTTCTGTTTAACGAATTACTTATTTATTTATAATTAGAATCATAGAATGCATTTGGTGAAGTTAGAAATTAGGAACCCCAAGTCTTTAGCTTTCTGAAACCTTGCAAGACAATTTTGTTGTATAGCTCTGCTCGACTAACTTTTATTGTCCCACTTTGGTGTGTTATTGCCGGCGTGGAGGTGTGCCGTTTAGGGCTCTAATCAGCATAAAATAACTCGTTAGACGCTAATCTGATCATATTTTGCCTCAAAAGGCCGCGGCAAATTAATGCAGAAATCTTCCATTGTTTTATTTTTTTTGTGCTGCGTGACATTGCTGCAATGCATGCATGTGATAAGAACAAGTCATAGCAGCAGCGTGTTTGTTATGCTTACTTAGTTTATTGTTTACTCATTATGACCTCCATCAGGAGGTGATGCAATCGTTGCCATCGGTTACTTCGTGAGTTAGTTAGTTAGTAAGTTAGTTAGGGCATTGTGAGCAGTGTTGCCAATTCTGCATATATAAGCGACTTAATTTGAGCTTGAAAACTTTATTAAAAAAATTAAATAGAAAACAATATCTCCATTGTTGTATACATCTTATTCTCAATAGGGTCTCGGAAATAAATGACTCAATTATAAAGAGAGGGGACTAAAGTACTGGGTCATGGTTCAGCTGGACAATGCTGACAACATATATCAATTAATCAGTCAATCAAAGTTTATTTGTATAGGTCAGGGGTGTCAAACTAATTTTAGATCGGGGGTGGCCACAAGGAGAAAAATCTACTCCCAAGTGGGCCGGACTGGTAAAATCACGGCACGATAACTTAAAAATAAAGACAACTTCAGATTGTTTTCTTTGTTTAAAAATAGAACAAGCACATTCTAAAATTGTACAAATCATAATGTTGTTGGGTTTTTTTTACAATTACCTGTTGCAGTTAATAGAATATAAATAATAAATAAATAAATAAACAATTTAATTTAATTTATTTATAATAGTATATATATTTTATTTGTCGTTATTTATATCTTCTGAATAATTTATGTAATAATGTTCATCAGTCAACTCATTGGTGTTCATTGTCAATCTACCAAAATAAAAACAATTATATTAAAATCAAATTACAGGACGTTATTTATGTAGTTGAAGTAGGCTGAAGCTTAGAGGTGACAGAGCTTTCGCCGTTGCTGCTCCCAAGCTCTGGAACGACCTACCTCTGAGTGTTAGACAAGCCTCCTCTCTTCCTGTTTTTAAATCTCTCTTAAAAACATACTTTTATTCCATGGCTCTTAACACTGAGTGATATCCATCCTGCAATGGCGCCCCATAATACACCTGCTGTGAACCTGTTTTTATGTTTTTATTTATTCTATTTTATTTATTTATTTTTTATCATGTTCTGTTTGTGTTGTGTTGTGTTTGCTCGGTACTCGTATTATCTTTTAACCTGCCCATTGTACAGCACTTTGGCTACCCCTGTGGTAAATTTTAAATGTGCTTTATAAATAAAGTTGATTTGATTTGATTTGATGGTTTGGTCATTTTCCTCGACTGATGTACTAACATGTGGTTTATTTTGTACATATGTAGCATCATCTGCAAAGATACAAAGAAGTGCCATTGCGACATCCTGTGGACACATTTAGAACAGCTGTTTCTTTCATTCCAAAAATTTGTATACTTAGCAAACTCATCCCGCGGGCCGGATAAAACCTGTTTGCAGGCCGTTTGTTTGACACCCCTGGTATAGGCCTTAATCACGAGTGCCACAAAGGGCTTCACAAACCACGACTGCATCCCTTGATCTACCTGCTCACAGGTTTAGTTCATCATGCTAATAACAAGAAGCACAAAAAAGCCCAACGAGACAAGACAACTTAAGTTAACATAAAAAATGTAATTGAATAGACAAGACGTAGTATCAATGAGTGCTGTTAATCATCTCGGTGAACCTATTGAATCTACCTCAAAAAACAATGACGTCAAAATGTACCATACAAAATCCACTGCAATGGCACAGACTCTTATTTATCCAAAAATGGGAAATTTCGCAGTTAGAGGTTAGTATTTATTTATTCCAGCAAAGTGTAAAACGTCATTAAAAATAAAATAAAAAATTAACAATACATTTAAGAAATAATAACATCCATGCACACAATAAGTACACATATTGTACACCTAAAAAGTACACTATATACAAATAATGATAATGACATTTTAGTAATATAGGGCTCATCATTACGCAATGCATTGTTGGGGCTGCGTAGCCATTGTTGCTGAACAAAGTTGTTGTTTACATGGCTGTACACACTGGATTGAAATGAATCGTACGAAAGGGACTGTACCGAAACAAACTGGACTCTGTTCCAAAGGCTCGCCACCTTAAAAAATAAGTAAAATTGGTGGAACTGATCGATATGAGCACATTCAATAGACAAGATTTTTTTAACTGTAGTTTGGGCGGTCGCATTTTTTTCCCTCCTGTATTCTCCCTGCTTTCTCTCTTTGTCTTGTCTTGTCGATACTTTTTGGAGTTTCTTTCTCTGCGCTGTCCTCCAAATCTAAACACCAGATATGGAATTGATTAGATGGACTCTATTGACAAAATATTTGCGAAGATGAAAAGAGGTTCTGGGGAGCCTGGCTGCCTTGGCGTAACAATTGCTGTGGGGTATGTGGGAGACTCCTGGGACAAATGGGGAGAATCTCTCGAGGAACTCTGAAGAAACGTTTATCCTTTTAGCGATTTAAACGACTTGTACAGCCGAACACAACACAAGCAGAGGGCATTTTTTTCTTTGAGAAAGGCTAAATGGCTTTTAGTACCGACTAAAAAAAAGAGCTAGCCAGTATTCATTGGGTGGGACGTAAGCCAGATCCCAACAATATTGCCACTTTTTGAGAGAGGCCTTTTTCCATCAAAAGTTCAAGAACTTTAAGTTCCTAGAACCTTTAGCTCCTGTAAACGTGTGTGGTTTATGTTTCCACTGCATTTCACAGTTTATACAAATCAGGCTAAGGACGTATGGATGAGTAGTACAATATAATTCTACATTGATACCATGTAAATAAACCTACACTATTAGATCATATTTATTTTTTACTAAAGTGTAAATAAATAAAATACAAGCCAATAATATGCAAAACAATATGATTTAAAAACAAACTGTACCGGATTTTACATAAAAAGTCAGGCTTTTGTCCACCGTGTCCAACAGTAAGATAGTCTTCCCCCTCAGTAAATGATGAATTGATGAGGGTCAGGCAAGACTTTATGGTACATTTCAGCTGTAAGTAATAAATAATAAATGTTAGTGTTTATCCCACGCAACAACATAAATGCATCAGATTTAGCGATAGCATTAGCATCCGGTTCACTCACTGTTCTGTATGAAGTGAGAGGGATTGGACATTGATTGATTGATTGAAACTTTTATTAGTAGATTGCACAGTGAAGTACATATTCCGTACAATTGACCACTAAATAGTAACACCCGAATACGTTTTTCAACTTGTTTAAGTCGGGGTCCATGATGGAAGTCAACTTCGCCAACATCATTCTGTCAGTCCCCTACTTGATGCTGTCTAGTGGGCAGCCTAGGACAGAGTCAGTTCTCCAAACCAATGACCGTGCTGCTCCAACCTCAGCATACACCCTGCCGAAACCAACACAGTGTCGTAAAACGTGCCTTGCAGAAACCCGCAAATAGCAAATGACCTCAGTCTTTAGAAATGTAAGTTGAGTCCAGTTTATTGTTGAGCAGAACACCATAGTTTTAAAAGAGTCCACTATCTCAATGACTGATCCCTGGATGTTCTCCTGGGGAGATGGTGGATAGATGCAAACTACCACAACAGAAGAATTGCCATGCAGCCTCGCGTACAGTGGTCCGATGATGAGGTAGTTGACGGTCCATGCAGTCAAGGTTAACGCCTCTTCCGGATCCCCAGGCAGCACACTTATTGAATAACGGTTTATGGATTCAGGTTTAATTTTAAGCATTCTTTAATGTTGGGAGATTACGTCTTGCAGACGTTGGCGCTCTTTGAGTGTTTTTTTTAGTTTAAAATACGTGTATCTCTTCTACTGAACCTTGCAGAAATACAAGACTCAACAGACCTCTTTGAGTGGTTGCATTAGCATGAAGGTTTAGTGCTAAGTCTTCTATTTGCATAAATTAGGAGCCGGTCAATATATCAACTGGGCAGTCACCTGGGAGAAGTGTTGGTACCCACAAAAGAAAAACGAGTCCATTTCAGTGCATGTCCAGGTGGAGGAATATGGAAATAGGCTGAAGATGTGATTCATCAATCATGCAGGCTGAGATTGACTTAGGTAGACACCGCTGTGATGGAGACAAGAAAATGTACCTGTTAAGCTGCCATGACACCGCAATTAAGATGCATGGATGCAAATTTGATGCAATAGCTCCTTATTTTCTGGGAAGACTTGTTAGTTATTCATCCACACCAAAGATGTGAATTGAGGTTCGCACCTGGTGAGGCACTGACATTTTTTTTTTTTTTTTACTTTAACTTCTGGTTCTCTAATCAATGTTAATACAGGTTGCTCATTATGAGGACAACAGGAAAAGAATAATTCAAATGTTATGTTTCTTTCAAATACTTCTTGTTATTTGTGTTATAAAACTGAAAGAACATCGGTGGTCTGACCTAACAGTAGTCTTTCTCCTAACAGCTGTTACTTTTGAGTGATTGATTGATTGAGACTTTTATTAGTAGGTTGCACAGTGAAGTACATATTCCGTACAATTGACCACTAAATGGTAACACCCGAATACGTTTTTCAACTTGTTTAAGTCGGGGTCCACTTAAATTGATTCATGATACAGATATATACTATCATATATACTATCATCATAATACAGTCATCACACAAGATAATCATCAGGGTGTATACATTGAATTATGTACATTATTTACAATTCGGGGTGTGGAGGGGGGGGGGGGTGTGTGAGGTTTGGTTGTTATCATCAGTCATCAACAATTGAGAACAGAGAAATGGATATTGAAACAGTGTAGGTCTGACTTGGTAGGATATGTACAGCAAGTAGTGGACATAAAGAGAGAGAGAGAGATCAAAAGGCATAAGAAAAATATCTACATTTGATTGTTTACATTTGATTATTAACAATCCGGGGAGGGTGTTAGTTTAGGGTTGAAGTTGCCTGGAGGTGTACTTTTATTGCGGTTTTGAAGGAGGATAGAGATGCCCTTTCTTGTATACCTGTTGGGAGCGCATTCCACATTGATGTGGTATAGAAAGAGAATGAGTTAAGACCTTTGTTAGATCGGAATCTGGGTTTAACGTGGTTAGTAGAGCGCCCCCTGGTGTTGTGGTTATGGCGGTCATTTACCTTAAGGAAGTAGTTTGACATGTACTTCGGTATCAGGGAGATGTAGCGGATTTTATAGACTAGACTTTGTTGGTAAAGGTATAGTTTTAAAAGTCTATTAGCCGCTTTGTGATATATTGTTTGGAGTGTGTTCCTGGCAATCGTAGCTGTGCTTTGTTGTAAAAAAAGATGGCAGTGACAAGCACCCGCCAGCAAGCGTACACATTTCCTTTTCACGGTGAGGAAGGGAAAACTGCAGGCATGTCCGTATGATTTTTCTGTATTTTATTGTCCGATTCGCAATAATTATGCTGCCGCACTTACATTGCATACATTGCACAAGTTGTTCAAAGTCACAGTATAAATGTTTCTGCAAGCGAAACACGCTGACGGAAACGTGTCCTCCACACTCTGAACCTCAGCGCACAACACAGCACGAAATCAGAGAGGACAGACTCATCATGGTGTCAACCCTGTATACCAATACTAATCAACTGGCAGCCCAAGGGCCAAATCTGGCCCAGGAATGACACTATACTGGCCCTCGAGTTCAGTTGAAAACCTGGGAGACAAACATTTTTGCAGCAAGTTCCTAAAAACACAAGAGTGCTTCTGTTGAATAGATGAACTTGGACAATTGTAAACACATTGGCAGATCCTTGCATGGACATTTTAACCTTGCTAGCAAACATAGAACACTTGGGTCCAACCTGTGATTTACATAACTGAGGTGTTCCTCAAGGCACCCCTTTAAGTGCTCTTATTTTTGGCACTTACCGTATTTTCCGGGCCTTAGGGCGCACCTGATTATAAAGCACACTGCCGATGAATGGTCTATTTTTTATATTTTTCATATACAAGGTGCACCGATTATAGGGCACATTAAAGGAGTCATATTTTTTTCTTCTAAATGTAAAACACTTCCTTGTGGTCTACATAACATGTAATGGTGGTTCTTTGGTCAAAATCTTGCATAGATTATGTTTTACAGATCATCTTCAAGCCGCTTTCTGACAGTCGCTTCGGGATGCGCCGTTTTGTGGGCGGTCTTATTTACGTGGCTCACCTTTGGCAGCGTCTTCTCCCCGTCATCTTTGTTGTAGCGGTGTAGCGTGCAAGGACGGGTGTGGAAGAAGTGTAAAAAGATGGAGCTAACTGTTTTAATGACATTCATCCATCCATTTCCTACCGCTTTTTCCCTTTGGAGTCGCGGGGGGCGCTGGAGCCTATCTCAGCTACAATCGGGCGGAAGGCGGTGTACACCCTGGACAAGTTGCCACCTCATCGCAGGGCCAACACAGATAGACAGACAACATTCACACTCACAAATCACACACTCGGGCCAATTTAGTGTTGCCAATCAACCTATACCCAGGTGCATGTCTTTGAAGGTGGGAGGAAGCCGGAGTACCCGGAGGGAACCCACGCAGTCACGGGGAGAACATGCAAACTCCACACAGAAAGATCTCGAGCCTGGGATTGAACCCAAGACTACTCAGGACCTTTGTATTGTGAGGCAGACGCACTAACCCCTCTTCCACCGTGCTGCCCAGACTTTACTTAAATCAATAACAGAAACAACAGTGTGTCCCGTGAAAAAACGTCTGACCGGAACGCTCTAATAACTAAAGTTCCTTGGGTGAATAATGTAAACTCACTACACTGGTATGTTTTAGCGCTTTCATGGCGAGTTTACAAACAGATATACAAAAAATTTAAAGTACGAACTTTACATGACTTTATATTAGAAATGGCAACATCGCAGGATGAACAAGAAGAAGCTTATCGACTACGATGGAATACAAAGGCGGGGACACGCAATTTTTCAGGATTTATGCAGATCCCAAATACAGATCAGCATGTACCAGAAAGTAAGAAAAGTTGCTTTTGCATAATAATGCGAAACAAAACGCCAGATAATATGTCTTACCTTATACACACCATAATAATACTCGTATGTTGAAGCACATCAAGCGGTGCGGTTTCATAGCTTACCAAAGTCATACTAAAACATTCTGATAGATTTTTGAGCGCCGTGTGTAATGTTCTGTTATTTCAATGGAACATATAAAATGTTGGTGTTGTTTACTTGAGTCATATTGCCATCCTAGTGCAGCCTACACTTATCTCTTATGCTTGACTGCCATCTACTGGTCACACTTATTACACAATGTACCAAATAAAATAGCTTTGAGGTGGGTAAGCTCAACCAAACGTATTCCTTACATCAGGCACACCGGGTTATAAGGCGTACTGTCAAGTTTTGAGAAAAAAATAATGATTTTAAGTGCGCCTTATAGTCCGGAAAATACGGTACATATTTTTTTGCAATGTGATTTATGTAACTAAGGTGTTGCTGTAGCTTGTTTACTTCCGATGCAGTCAGTAGTCATTTGATCAACTTCTTTAGTTATACTAGTAGTGTTCCTCAAGGTTCCATCTTAGGTCCTCTCTTTTCCATCATTTCTGCTATTCAGCTGGTGGCCCGCAAATTCAGTTCAAAAGATTTGTGAGAGACTCACATTTTCGCAGCAGATTCTTAAAAAACACTATAGTGCTGTCATAGAGATGATGTTTGACTATATTTTTTGCAAAAGCAGAACACTCCTGTAACTTTGACCCCCAAAAAATTGGCCAAATTAATCATATATCTACTGCTTAGAACGCTGGTTCTAGGCAATATACAAAATAAGACAAAAAGTGAAGGGAGAAGTCCGGCCCCCCGGTCTTTAGCTTTCTGGAAGTGTGGCCCCCCCCCCCAAAAAAAATTGAGGTGAATATCCCTGCTGTATACAATCAAGTGCAGTGTACAGTACTAAGAGGGAGCATAGAGAAATGACTCACAGCATCCTCATATCAGGTTGCTTCCTTGTATTTGATCATGCAATGTGGCAATTAGTACTTAAGAAAATGAATCATACAGAAAATACATGTATAACAGTTCAATGAACAATTATTAATATTTAACTTACAGTATGTTTTTATTTGAATTTTTTATTATAATAAAGCCACGTGGCTTAGACGGTAGCGCGGTCGTCAAGCAATTTGAGGATTCCTGGTTTGAATTTGAAAAAATACAAAGTTTGAAAAAAAAAATTTTTTTAATTATAAGATGAAAAATTGTAAATAAGAAATTATGCTATGAGTGGATATATATCTATTGAAAGCCAAGCCGCCATTTTCTTTGGATGAGAAGACTGAGACAAGTGTATTTTCTGGCATTCACACAAACACACACTAATTAATAGTGGTCTCTTCCATCTGATGCCAGGGATGAGCTTTCATGTGATTGCAACAGTTTTCAGTGGGTGTCATCATCAGCAACAGCATGAGGCACGCAATCAACCTCCACCTGCCACTCAAGGACCCTCCCCAAAAACTACTTTTGTCAACAACTTTTGTCTGTGAGCTTGTTGTTCATTGCATTTCACAAAACTGAGTCCAACCCTCAGGCGTAAACAAGCCATGTATCTTTAATTTTCTTAAGGAACAATACTACGTGGCACAAAAGGGCATGGGATTTTGCAATGCATGGTGTAGCCATTTTTGCGAGACGTAGGTGTTTACACGGTTGCACTGTGACCGCAGTAATGTGAGAGGGAGAAACACACTGGATTCAAACGGATTATACAAAATAAAAAAAATTAAGGCACCGCACCGAGACAGACTGTACCCTATTCCAAAGGCTCGCTACCTCAAAAAAACAAGTTAAATTGGTGGAATTGATTCATATAAACATGTCCATTGGATAAGAGATTTGAGTAAGCTGCCGTCATTGTCCAAATCAAACTTTTGTGTGGTCAACAGAGTCAGTTTTGTAAGAATTTCAGAAATCGAGATGGAGTGAGGGTGATAAAAACAAGCCAATTATTACTTTTAAATACTATGATCACTGTGCTACTTCTCCGAGGATAATACTAATGTATTTTTGTGCTTAACCAAGACTAAAAGTAAATAAAATAATGTACGTTGTTTGTAGCTCAGAGCTAGCTTGGGTAACGCTAACAGTCTGCTAAATGCTACGTGTGAAACTGGATAAAACAGTCTGAAAATGCCATGAAACATCAATATGTACCAGGTGATGGTGTTAAAAGTCATGTTTGATCGTCTCACGGCTGCTATCCAGGCTATTTGCCGTCTCTTTATTAGCGTCATGATTAGACCTCCTGGAGCGGTGTAGCTCGGTTTGTAGGGCGGCCGGGCCAGCAACTTGAGGGTTACAGGTTTGATCCCTGCTTCCGCCATCCTAGTCACTGCCGTTGTGTCCTTGGGCAAGACACTTTGCCCACATGCTACCAGTGCCACCCACACTGGTTTAAATGTAACTTAGATATTGGTTTTCACTATGTAAAAGCGCTTTGAGTCACTAGAGAAAAGCGCTATATAAATATAATTCACTTCACTTCCTTCAGCTTTGCTTTCACGCCATGTTTTGAACTTGCCAAAGAAAAACCACAAAAGCACAGAGTCTTGTATTCAGCCATGTAAATAAGCGATTCAGAGTCCAGCAAGACTCATAAAGCAATGTGTTTCCACATCACACTTACTATCCCTGTAGAAACTAAACTTTGATATGCATTAGAGTAGTCAGTGTACAGCTTGCAAAGCAGTATAGATTTACTAAATGTGAGTCACCTCTGCTATTAATGTCGAGATAGTTGACAAGTGACAACAAAAGTAAGTAGCAACACTTGTAGTGGTAGAAATATGATTTCCAACACGTGAGTCGCAAGATAAATGTGGCTTGCCTTCGGTCAAGCATGGTGAGATATAAGTCAAGTGAATGCGATTGCATCAAATACCGGGTATGTTTAACTTGAAAACAAACAATTAGGATAATGTCTCAAAGCTGCTGGGACATTTTTAAGAAGCATGGATCACTACTTCAAATGGCTCTTGCTGTTGGCCTTTATTTCCTCCCAAGGACAATAATCTCTGATTTTTTTTATTATTATTATTTGATCTAAGTTGGCATTACTTTTTACCAGTTGTGCACATGTTTATGCAACACAATAGGTACCTCTGCACCATCTTAATGATACTCAGCAGAGCAACATGTAGTATTATAAAAGGGGTCGCGTAATATTGTAAACAGTATACAATATTAAAGTAAATGTTAAATTATTTTAAGATAATAATGAAAATATATGTACCTATTATTTCATAATTATCTTATTTTGAAGATGAACAAGTGCACAAAAATCAGTATTTCCTTGAACTTGTTTCCTTTTTTCATGCCTGCCCAGGTGTTCCAATCAGTGTCTATGTCCACCTAGGTGCTATCCATCACTGCTCATTACCTGCCTTATATATACATATATATATATATATATATATATATATATATATATATATATATATAAATATGTCTGTATATATATATATATATAAATAAATATACATATACATATATACATATAGATATACATACATACATACATACGAATGTATATATACATACATACATTCATATATATGCATACATACATACTTATATATACATACATACATATATACATACATACATACGTGTATATATATATATATATATATATATATATATACACACATCTGTATGTGTTGGAAAAAAATCACAAGACTACTTCATCTCTACAGGCCTGTTTCATGAGGGGTTCCCTCAATCATCAGGAGATTTTAATGGGAGCATTCACATACCATGGTTTATATAGGGCACAGAGTGGGTGGGTACAGGCTGGCGTAGGGGTGTGGTGATTGGCTCATGTGTTACCTAGGAGGTGTTTCCGTCTGTGGCGGCATGCTGATACAATTTCGCTGCGCTTGTTGAGGGATGACAGGTCTGGACGGTATATAATAAACAGTTTCTCTTTCACTCCTCTCTGAGCTGCCACCTTAACGTGGTAGAGGAGTTTGCGTGTCCCAATGATCCTAGGAGCTATGTTGTCCGGGGGCTTTATGCCCCCTGGTAGGGTCTCCCAAGACAAACTGGTCCTAGGTGAGGGATCAGACAAAGAGCAGCTCGAAGACCTCTATGAAGAAAACAAGCTAGGAACCCAGATTTCCCTTGCCCGGACGCGGGTCACCGGGGCCCCCCTCTGGAGCCAGGCCCGAGGTGGGGCACGATGGCGAGCGCCTGGTGGCCGGGCCTGTCCCCATGGGGCCCGGCCGGGCACAGCCCGAAGAGGCAACGTGGGTCCCCCCTCCAATGGGCTCACCACCCATAGTAGGGGTCATAGAGGTCGGGTGCGATGTGAGCTGGGCGGCAGCCGAGGGCAGGGCACTTGGCGGTCCGATCCTCGGCTACAGAAGCTAGCTCTTGGGACGTGGAACGTCACCTCGCTGGGGGGGAAGGAGCCTGAGCTAGTGCGCGAGGTGGAGAAGTTCCGGCTAGATATAGTTGGACTCACTTCGACGCACAGCAAGGGCTCTGGAACCAGTTCTCTCGAGAGGGTATGGACTCTCTTCCACTCTGGCGTTGCCGGCAGTGAGAGGCGACGGGCTGGAGTGGCAATTCTTGTTACCCCCCGGCTCAGAGCCTGTACGTTGGAGTTCAACCCGGTGGACGAGAGGGTAGCTTCCCTCCGCCTTCGGGTGGGGGAACGGGTCCTGACTGTGGTTTGCGCTTACGCGCCAAACCGCAGCTCAGAGTACCCACCCTTTTTGGATTCACTCGAGGGAGTACTTGAGAGTGCTCCCCCGGGTGATTCCCTCGTTCTACTGGGGGACTTCAATGCTCATGTTGGCAGCGACAGTGAAACCTGGAGAGGCGTGATTGGGAAGAATGGCTGCCCGGATCTGAACCCGAGCGGTGTTATGTTATTGGACTTTTGTGCCCGTCACAGATTGTCCATAACGAACACCATGTTCAAACATAAGGGTGTCCATATGTGCACTTGGCACCAGGACACCCTAGGCCGCAGTTCCATGATCGACTTTGTAGTTGTGTCATCGGATTTGCGGCCTCATGTTTTGGACACTCGGGTGAAGAGAGGGGCGGAGCTTTCTACCGATCACCACCTGGTGGTGAGTTGGCTGCGATGGTGGGGGAGGATGCCGGACAGACCTGGCAGGCCCAAACACATTGTGAGGGTTTGCTGGGAACGTCTGGCAGAGTCTCCTGTCAGAGAGAGTTTCAATTCCCACCTCCGGAAGAACTTTGAACATGTCACGAGGGAGGTGCTGGACATTGAGTCCGAATGGACCATGTTCCACGCCTCTATTGTCGAGGCGGCTGATTGGAGCTGTGGCCGCAAGGTAGTTGGTGCTTGTCGTGGCGGTAATCCTAGAACCCGTTGGTGGACACCGGCGGTGAGGGATGCCGTCAAGCTGAAGAAGGAGTCCTATCGGGTTCTTTTGGCTCATAGGACTCCTGAGGCAGCGGACAAGTACCGACAGGCCAAGCGGTGTGCAGCTTCAGCGGTCGCAGAGGCAAAAACTCGGACATGGGAGGAGTTCGGTGAGGCCATGGAAAACGACTTCCGGACGGCTTCGAAGCAATTCTGGACCACCATCCGCCGCCTCAGGAAGGGAAAGCAGTGCACTATCAACACCGTGTATGGCGAGGATGGTGTTCTGCTGACCTCGACTGCGGATGTTGTGGAGCGGTGGAGGGAATACTTCGAAGACCTCCTCAATCCCACCAACACGTCTTCCTATGAGGAAGCAGTGCCTGGGGAGTCTGTGGTGGGCTCTCCTATTTTTTGGGGCTGAGGTTGCTGAGGTAGTTAAAAAGCTCCTCGGTGGCAAGGCCCCGGGGGTAGATGAGATCCGCCCGGAGTTCCTTAAGGCTCTGGATGCTGTGGGGCTGTCTTGGTTGACAAGACTATCGTGGGATCACACTCCTCAGCCTTCCCGGTAAGGTCTATTCAGGTGTACTGGAGAGGAGGCTACGCCGGATAGTCGAACCTCGGATTCAGGAGGAACAGTGTGGTTTTCGTCCTGGTCGTGGAACTGTGGACCAGCTCTATACTCTCGGCAGGGTCCTTGAGGGTGCATGGGAGTTTGCCCAACCAGTCTACATGTGTTTTGTGGACTTGGAGAAGGCATTCGACCGTGTCCCTCGGGAAGTCCTGTGGGGAGTGCTCAGAGAGTACGGGGTATCGGACTGTCTGATTGTGGCAGTCCGCTCCCTGTATGATCAGTGCCAGAGCTTGGTCCGCATTGCCGGTAGTAAGTCGGACACGTTTCCAGTGAGGGTTGGACTCCGCCAAGGCTGCCCTTTGTCACCGATTCTGTTCATAACTTTTATGGACAGAATTTCTAGGCGCAGTCATGGCGTTGAGGGGATCTTGTTTGGTGGCTGCAGGATTAGGTCTCTGCTTTTTGCAGATGATGTGGTCCTGATGGCTTCATCTGTCCAGGATCTTCAGCTCTCACTGGATCGGTTCGCAGCTGAGTGTGAAGCGACTGGGATGAGAATCAGCACCTCCAAGTCCGAGTCCATGGTTCTCGCCCGGAAAAGGGTGGAGTGCCATCTCCGGGTTGGGGAGGAGATCTTGCCCCAAGTGGAGGAGTTCATGTACCTCGGAGTCTTGTTCACGAGTGAGGGAAGAGTGGATCGTGAGATCGACAGGCGAATCGGTGCGGCGTCTTCAGTAATGCGGACGCTGTATCGATCCGTTGTGGTGAAGAAGGAGCTGAGCCGGAAGGCAAAGCTCTCAATTTACCGGTCGATCTACGTTCCCATCCTCACCTATGGTCATGAGCTTTGGGTTATGACCGAAAGGACAAGATTAGGGGTACAAGCGGCCGAAATGAGTTTCCTCCGCCGGGTGGCGGGGCTCTCCCTTAGAGATTGGGTGAGAAGCTCTGCCATCCGGGAGGAGCTCAAAGTAAAGCCGCTGCTCCTCCACATCGAGAGGAGCCAGATGAGGTGGTTCGGGCATCTGGTCAGGATGCCACCCGAACGCCTCCCTAGGGAGGTGTTTAGGGCACGTCCGACCGGTAGGAGGCCGCGGGGAAGACCCAGGACACGTTGGGAAGACTATGTCTCCCGGCTGGCCTGGGAACGCCTCGGGGTCCCACAGGAAGAGCTGGACGAAGTGGCTGGGGAGAGGGAAGTCTGGGCTTCCCTGCTTAGGCTGCTGCCCCCGCGACCCGACCTCGGATAAGCGGAAGAAGATGGATGGATGGATGAGTTTCTCTTTCAAGCATAGGTTGCATCTTTTATTACCACTATTGTAAGGTGTGCTGGATGCAAGAATTTGCCATGTTATTGAATATTCAACATTATTGTCTTTGAGGTCCCAAATGTGTTTGCTGAGTTCTGTGGTATTCCGCAGGTTTTGGTTCCTGAAAGAAGCCTTGTGATTGTTCCATCTGGTTTTAAACTCTCCCTCGGTTAATCCTACATATGTGTCGGATGTGTTAATGTCCTTGCGTGTTACCTTAGATTGGTAAATAACTGATGTTTGTAAGCACCCACCGTTGAGAGGGCAATCAGGTTTCTTGCGGCAGTTGCAGCCTTTGTTGGTTTTGGGGTCGCTCTGTCCGGGGGCTGACGGCTCATTTGCAATTGTTTTGTTGTGGTTTGAGATAATTTGTCGTATATTGTTCATACAGCTGTAGCTCAATTTAATGTTGTTCTTGTTGAATACTTTTCTTAGGGTGTTGCCTTTGGGGAAGTGTTTGTCAATCAGACTGAGGAATTTGTGGCCAATGTTGAGACGTTTTTGCTGTATGGGGGGTTGTACCAGATGATGTTGTTTCGTTTTCTGTTCTTTTTTGGTTGGTTTCCTGGCGTGGGTTCATAGGTGAGGGTGAAATTGTATCCGCTTTCATCAAGGGCTTTTTGGTACGGGGGGGTTGCTTGGTCAAATTCAGCTTTGCTAGATGACAGCATCGATAGCCTTTTATTAATTCCGGTAGGTATGCTTTTTGTGGTGGTGGGTGGGTGGTTGCTGTCATGGTGCACGTATTGGAGTGTTGTGTTGGATTTTGTGAATGGTTGGTAGCTGTTATTTCTCAGGTTGAAAGTGACATCGAGGAAGTTGACGGTTTGCTTGTTGGCTTCAATCGTGATCCGTAGGCCGTTCTCTTTGAAAATTTGGCATATGCGCTTCTTGGTATTCTCGCTGCTCCTTGGCGAGGCGCGACACACTGCCAGTCCGTCATCACGGTAAATACCAAGGTTCAGGTTGAGGCTAGCAAGCTGGGAGAGGAGGAAACTCCCAACGAGTTCACACGTTTCTGCTCCGTCAAAACTTCCCATAGTGACGTCAAATGTTGAGTTGTTCTTTTTTTGCCATGGTGTACTGTTGTGGATGAGTATGGAGTTTTTTGCGTGGATGATGATGTTTCTTTCGTTGCCTGTGATTGAGTCGTAGTCTGAGGCGAAGTCTAGTGCTTGAGTCAGTAGGTCTTGCGTGATGGAAGGGTAAAATTCTTCGATATCGAAGGAGATAAAGTTGTGCTGTTGTTTGTCTTGGATGTTGTTGAACCATTTGATTACTGCTGCTGTATTTCTCCATTGGTTGAGTGGTGTTTTGTCCTTGATTTTTGTGTTGACTCTGTCCAGGATTATTTTGCTGATTTTTCCTATTTCAGATTTAGTTGGGTTTATTAGTCGGCATGTTGGGTTATTTGCGAAGTTGGGTTTGTGGTCCTTCAATGTGATGAAGGCTTCCTTGTTGGCTGTGGCGTCCACCCTGTCCTCAATGTCCAGTTCAGCCGCGATCCTTTTATTTTCCAGGTGGATGTTCTGTAAAGTGTTGGGTTGTGCTTTTTTGTATGATTTGGTGATGCTTCTGTCCAGTAAGGTGTGGTGTTCTGGTATGTCCATTCTGTAGAAGTTTGTGGTTTTATCGGCAGCTATGATGAGGTTGTTTACTTTCTTGATGCGCTCCTTGTCATTTTTCAGCTTGGTGAGGAGTGGGTTGCGGACTGGCTTGAATTTGACTGATTGTATCATTTTGAGCATGTCGTTCTCAAAATCCTTTAGTTCCTCAACTGTGGGTGGGTTCTTGGTAGATTTGAATCCGTAAGTTTTCTTTTGCGTTCCTTTTGTTTCAGGGTGGAGGAAAAAATTTGCTTTCCACCGCATCCTTCTTAGGAAGTGTTCCGTCTTTTCTATGAGCCTTAGCCTGTAGTCATTCTGCGCGGGTATGGGAATGTTCTTCGTGGAGTAGTCGATGTTGAATTTTTCCATTTCTGGTCGTCGTACAGTGCTCAACAAATGTCAATTTGGAGCGGAATATATGTCTTAATAAGGTTATCCAAAAAATAAGGTTATCCAAAAAATAGTGCTCGATACCGTAGTAGAGCGCAATATATGTATGTGTGGGAAAAAAATCACAAGACTACTTCATCTCTACAGGCCTGTTTCATGAGGGGTTCCCTCAATCATCAGGAGATTTTAATGGGAGCATTCACATACCATGGTTTATATAGGGCACAGAGTGGGTGGGTACAGGCTGGCGTAGGGGCGTGGTGATTGGCTCATGTGTTACCTAGGAGGTGTTTCCGTCTGTGGCGGCATGCTGATACAATTTCGCTGCGCTTGTTGAGGGATGACAGGTCTGGACAGTATATAATAAACAGTTTCTCTTTCAAGCATAGGTTGCATCTTTTATTACCACTATTGTAAGGTGTGCTGGATGCAAATTGACATTTGTTGAGCACTGTACGACGACCAGAAATGGAAAAATTCAACATCGACTACTCCACGAAGAACATTCCCATACCCGCGCAGAATGACTACAGGCTAAGGCTCATAGAAAAGACGGAACACTTCCTAAGAAGGATGCGGTGGAAAGCACATTTTTTCCTCCACCCTGAAACAAAAGGAACGCAAAAGAAAACTTACGGATTCAAATCTACCAAGAACCCACCCACAGTTGAGGAACTAAAGGATTTTGAGAACGACATGCTCAAAATGATACAATCAGTCAAATTCAAGCCAGTCCGCAACCCACTCCTCACCAAGCTGAAAAATGACAAGGAGCACATCAAGAAAGTAAACAACCTCATCATAGCTGCCGATAAAACCACAAACTTCTACAGAATGGACATACCAGAACATAACACCTTACTGGACAGAAGCATCACCAAATCATACAAAAAAGCACAATCCAACACTTTACAGAACATCCACCTGGAAAATAAAAGGATCGCGGCTGAACTGGACATTGAGGACAGGGTGGATGCCACAGCCAACAAGGAAGCCTTCATCACATTGAAGGACCACAAACCCAACTTCGCAAATAACCCAACATGCCGACTAATAAACCCAACTAAATCTGAAATAGGAAAAATCAGCAAAATAATCCTGGACAGAGTCAACACAAAAATCAAGGACAAAACACCACTCAACCAATGGAGAAATACAGCAGCAGTAATCAAATGGTTCAACAACATCCAAGACAAACAACAGCACAACTTTATCTCCTTCGATATCGAAGAATTTTACCCTTCCATCACGCAAGACCTACTGACTCAAGCACTAGACTTCGCCTCAGGCTACGACTCAATCACAGGCAACGAAAGAAACATCATCATCCACGCAAAAAACTCCATACTCATCCACAACAGTACACCATGGCAAAAAAAGAACAACTCAACATTTGACATCACTATGGGAAGTTTTGACGGAGCAGAAACGTGTGAACTCGTTGGGAGTTTCCTCCTCTCCCAGCTTGCTAGCCTCAACCTGAACCTTGGTATTTACCGTGATGACGGACTGGCAGTGTGTCGCGCCTCGCCAAGGAGCAGCAAGAATACCAAGAAGCGCATATGCCAAATTTTCAAAGAGAACGGCCTACGGATCACGATTGAAGCCAACAAGCAAACCGTCAACTTCCTCGACGTCACTTTCAACCTGAGAAATAACAGCTACCAACCATTCACGAAATCCAACACAACACTCCAATACGTGCACCATGACAGCAACCACCCACCCACCACCACGAAAAGAATACCTACCGGAATTAATAAAAGGCTATCGATGCTGTCATTTAGCAAAGCTGAATTTGACCAAGCAACCCCCCCGTACCAAAAAGCCCTTGATGAAAGCGGATACAATTTCACCCTCACCTATGAACCCACGCCAGGAAACCAACCAAAAAAGAACAGAAAACGAAACAACATCATCTGGTACAACCCCCCATACAGCAAAAACGTCTCAACTAACATTGGCCACAAATTCCTCAGTCTGATTGACAAACACTTCCCCAAAGGCAACACCCTAAGAAAAGTATTCAACAAGAACAACATTAAATTGAGCTACAGCTGTATGAACAGTATACGACAAATTATCTCAAACCACAACAAAACAATTGCAAATGAGCCGTCAGCCCCCGGACTGAGCGACCCCAAAACCAACAAAGGCTGCAACTGCCGCAAGAAACCTGATTGCCCTCTCAACGGTGGGTGCTTACAAACATCAGTTGTTTATCAATCTAAGGTAACACGCAAGGACATTAACACATCCGACACATTTGTAGGATTTACCGAGGAAGAGTTTAAAACCAGATGGAACAATCACAAGGCTTCTTTCAGGAACCAAAACCTGCGGAATACCACAGAACTCAGCAAACACATTTGGGACCTCAAAGACAATAATGTTGAATATTCAATAACATGGCAAATTCTTGCATCCAGCACACCTTACAATAGTGGTAATAAAAGATGCAACCTATGCTTGAAAGAGAAACTGTTTATTATATACCGTCCAGACCTGTCATCCCTCAACAAGCGCAGCGAAATTGTATCAGCATGCCGCCACAGACGGAAACACCTCCTAGGTAACACATGAGCCAATCACCACGCCCCTACGCCAGCCTGTACCCACCCACTCTGTGCCCTATACAAACCATGGTATGTGAATGCTCCCATTAAAATCTCCTGATGATTGAGGGAACCCCTCATGAAACAGGCCTGTAGAGATGAAGTAGTCTTGTGATTTTTTTTCCCACACATACATATATTGCGCTCTACTACGGTATCGAGCACTATTTTTTGGATAACCTTATTTTTTGAATAACCTTATTAAGACATATATATACACACATCTATACGTGTATACATGTATATGTATATATACACATATACATACATATTTATATATATATATATGTATATATATATATATATATATATATATATATATATATATATATATATATATATATATATGTATATATGCATACATACATACGTATATATACATACATACATATATATACATACATACATACGTATATATATATATACATATATATATACACACATCTATACGTGTATACATATACATATATATGTATATATACACATATACATACATGTATACATATTTATATATATATATATATATATATATATATATATATATATATACATATATATATATATATATATATATATATATATATATATATATATATATGTGACGTGCGGTGAGGTTCATGGCTGGTGAGGCACTGACTTCATCACAGTCAGATTTATAAACATATGAACTCTAAAGTGTATCTTATTCACCATTTGATTGGCAGCAGTTAGCTCATACCAGCATTCTTCCCTGCTTGGCACTCAGCATCAAGGTTTGGAATTGGGGGTTAAATCACCAAAAATGATTCCCGGGCGCGGCGCCGCTGCTGCCCACTGCTCCCCTCACCTCCCAGGGGGTGATCAAGGTGATAGGTCAAATGCAGAGAACAAATTTCACCACACCTAGTGTGTGTGTGACAATCATTGGTACTTTAACTAAACTTTAACTTTACACATACAAACTGTAGCACACAAAAAAAGCACATTTAATAAAAAAACGTTATTATGGTCTTACCTTTACTTATAAGTGCGGGAACAGTGGTGTTCGTGTTGGAGGAGTTGTGAATGAATGAAATATGAAATCCGTGCTGCAGTCTGCAGGTGTACCTAATGTTGTGTCCCTGCAGTCGTTCACGGCTCCTCCGGCGCGAGCATTGTTGTTTTTGCACTTTTTGGCTTCTTGTTAAGTGACTTTTTTTTGGGTGGATTCGGTCTTGCACGTGGAGGGTTTGGGTGTGGATTTTGGTTGGTATGGCGCTCCCGTCGGGGGGTGCATTAACCGGCACCAGGAGGCGGGATTACTGCGTGCCTCACACAGTGCGTCTTCGCAGCAGTTTTATGATTGCTCAGCACAAGAAATACTTAACACACATACAGTTGCTGACAAAATACACTGTACATTATATACCTCAGCTAACTAAACTATGGAAATGTATAATATAATTCATATAGCAATACTGTCTCACTGCACAACAGGCCAGCAGTTAGCCGAGTCCGCAATCCATGGTGAGGCACAACTGAGTGACGTGCCTCAACTGGCTGCTGATCACCGCACCGTCTCTTCTCAGTATTTGAACGGCAAATGTGAAAATTCAGCGATTTTGAATAAAAATAATCTAAAACTGGTGAAGTTAAATGGAAAATAACGTTATAGTATAATCACTGGATACATATAACAATTTAATTTTTTTTTTTTCTTTTTACATTTTTTTATATATATATATATACATATACACAGTATATATATATATACTGTATACATATATATATATATATATATATATGTATACTGCATATATATATGTATACTGTATACATATATATATATATATATATATATATATATATATATGTGTATATATATATATATATATATACATATATATATATATATATACATATATATATATATATATATATATATATATATATATATATATATATATATATATATATACTCTCCTGTCTTTCAGTCATGCCAAGTCTGAGCGCTTGCCTTTCTGTTACTGAACCCCGCCTGACTTTTGACCTAGCCCGGGGGTCAGCAACCCAAAATAATTGTTTTTGTATGTTTTTTGTTTGAGGACAAACGTGACACAAACCTTCCCAATTGTTAGAAAGGCCACTGTTTAATATATTTGTGTGTATGGTTCACTGATGAGTGTATTTGGTGAACATCGTTTTGTCCTACTAATTTCGGCAGTTCTTGAGCTCACCATAGTGTGGACTGTGACGTTTGTTTACATGTAAAATCTTCCACTCCTTTGTCTCATTTTGTTCACCAAACGTTTTATGCTGTGCGTGAATGCACAAAGGTGCGCTTTGTTGAAGTTACTGACTTGTTGGAGTGCTAATCAGGCATATTTGGTCAGTGCATGACTGCAAGCTAATCAATGCTAACATGCTATTTAGACTGGCTGTATGTACATATTGCATCATTATGTATACTTGCCAACCTTGAGACCTCCGATTTCGGGAGGTGGGGGGTGGGGGGGCGTGGTCAGGGGTGGGGTGAGGGGGTGTCGTTAAGAGGGGAGGAGTATATTTACAGCTAGAATTCACCAAGTCAGGTATTTCATATATATATATATATATATATATATATGGGCTTCACGGTGGCAGAGGGGTTAGTGCATCTGCCTCACAATACGAAGGTCCTGAGTAGTCTTGGGTTCAATCCCGGGCTCGGGATCTTTCTGTGTGGAGTTTGCATGTTCTCCCAGTGACTGCGTGGGTTCCCTCCGGGTACTCCGGCTTCCTCCCACCTCCAAAGACATGCACCTGGGGCTAAGTTGATTGGCAACACTAAATTGGCCCTAGTGTGTGGATGTGAGTGTGAATGTTGTCTGTCTATCTGTGTTGGCCCTGCGATGAGGTGGCGACTTGTCCAGGGTGTACCCCGCCTTCCGCCCGATTGTAGCTGAGATAGGCTCCAGCGCCCCCCGCGACCCCAAAGGGAATAAGCGGTAGAAAATGGATGGATGGATGGATATATATATAAGAAATTCTTGACTTTCAGTGAATTCTAGCTATATATACTGTATATATATATATTTTTTGTATATATATAGATATAAATAAATAAAATACTTGAATTTCAGTGTTCATTTATTTACACATATACACACACATAACACTCATCTACTCATTGTTGAGTTAAGGGTTGAATTGTCCATTCTTGTTCTATTCTCTGTCACTATTTTTCTAACCATGCTGAACACCCTCTCTGATGATGCATTGCTGTGTGGCACGCACAAAAGTGTTTTCATCAAATGCGCTAGAGTCTGGAATGTTCCATCTGTCCCTAGCATGGCCCAAAACCGATCAATCTTTGCTTCCTGAGGAAGATCTTCACTGCCAAGCACTTGGTAATCCACTACTTCTTCCCGGAGGCTATCCAGGTCCAATTACAGCTGCGGCTTGGAACTTACAAGCGTATTTCTTCATCTTACTCGTCGTCAGCGTCGCCCTGGCTGTATTTTCCTTGTTCTTCTGCTTCGTCTCCTTGTTGTGTGCGCAGTTGTGCACTGCACTCTCTGAAAGCCGTAGATGTTATTGTCACATATGCATGTACAGTAGATGGCAGTATTGTCCTGTTTAAGAGTGTCACAACATTGCTGTTTACGGCAGACGAACTGCTTTACGGTAGACGAAAACATGACTGCTGTTGTGTGTTGTTGCCGCGCTGGGAGGACGTTAATGAAACTGACTAACAATAAACCCACATAAGAAACCAAGAACTCGCCCTCGATCATTCTACAGTTATAACGTGATTGGGCAGGCACGCTGTTTATATTGTGGGAAACGGACGTGAAAACAGGTCAGGTCCGCATGGAGCTGGAGGGGGCGTGGCCTCCAGCTCGGCCTGAATTTCGGGAGTTTTTCGGGAGAAAATTTGTCCCGGGAGGTTTTCGGGAGAGGCGCTGAATTTCGGGAGTCTCCCGGAAAATCCGGGAGGGTTGGCAAGCATGTCATTATGCCTCATTCGTAGGTATATTTGAGCTCATTTAATATCCTTTACTTTTATCCTCTTTGTATATAATTTGCTTTTGCATGTCTCATAACACATTATCTGTATGAAATATTGGCTGCATTTCAGACCACAGCAAACATTACCTAACTTGCAAAGATTGTAATAAATCTAATAAAAGAAGACAGCCTGCCGTTTCTTTTAACTTGGACACACACATCTATACCTTTGGCCATTAAAAGCCAGTAATTTCCTGGAGTTATCTCACCTTCTGAGTAGCCTCTGATTTACTAATGGTTTCTAATGTTGTAAAAATGTGTAGAATAAATATTACATTTCAACATTTCTGTCAATGAAGACTTGCTTCAGCCTGCGGCACATAGTCATTTTAATAGTAGGCTATTATATTATAACTAATATGGACACTTACCTCATGAGATGCCTTTATTATAAGACTTATGTACGGCTTTTCATTTTTTGCGGCTCCAGAGAGATTTGTTTTTTGTATTTTTGGTCCAATATAGCTCTTCCAACGTTTTGGGTTGCCGACCCCTGACCTAGCCTTTTGCCTCATGCCTCTGTTACCTTTGCCTGCGTTTGGCCTGCCTCCATGTGTACTTTGCCTGGAATAAACCCACCTGTATCTGTTCTGCCAACCTCTGCCTTTGAGTCCTACCTCCGCCTTGACAAAAGTTTGCTATTAATGAGATTCAATTGTGACCTTTAACTGAGAAAATACCACTGTGCATCCTCATTATGCAGTGTCCTATTATAAACATTACAATATCATGTCTTGACAGCAAAATATGTGGCGCAATCGCAACCGGCTGATTTATGAAAGTTTTGATGTCGACTATATTTTTTTTCTCCTTCCGTCTCAGGCTGTCACGCAAGGCTGCCAAGTAAGCATCCGCTCCAGCAATATTACTAGTTGTTCAGGAAAAATATAGCAGAGTACTCTTGTCATGCAAATGTATTGACTGTACATCATCCATACCACAAATAACCCACATGTGATGTCATCATAATTTGAATTTATACCATTTTGTAAAAAAAATAAAAACTAGAGATGTCGATAAATGCGTTAAAATGCAATATGGGAAATTATCGGTATCATTTTTTTTTTTTTATCGGTAACGTTTTTATTTTATTTGTATTTTTTTATTTTTTTATTAAATCAACATAAAAATCACAAGATACACTTACAATTAGTGCACCAACCGAAAAAATCTTCCTCCCCCATTCACACTCATTCACACAAAAGGGTTGTTTCTTTCTGTTATTAATATTCTGGACTGCTTCCTACATTATATATCAATATATATCAATACAGTCTGCAAGGGATACAGTCCGTAAGCACCCATGATTGTGCGTGCTGCTGGTCCACTAATAGTACTAACCTTTAACAGTTAATTTTACTCATTTTCATTAATTACTAGTTTCTATGTAACTGTTTTTATATTGTTTTACTTTCTTTTTTATTCAAAAACATTTTCTTAATTTATTAATCTTATTTTTTTTATTTTTTTTTAAAGTACCTTATCTTCACCATACCTGGTTGTCCAAATTAGGCATAATAATGTGTTAATTCCACGACTGTATATATCGGTTGATATCGGTATCGGTAATTAAAGAGTTGGACAATATCGGAATATTGGATATCGGCAAAAAGCCATTATCGGACATCCCTAATAAAAACATTTTATTTTAAAGCTTTGCCAACTATTTGTCAGTCAGCTCGATATTGTTTCCTTTTTGTTCAGTGAACAGGCTAACCTATCATGACATTGCTGTTACAATGTGAGTGTAACGTTAACAGTGTAACTCACATAGCTATGCTAATGTTGCTAACATTTGTACCCACCTGTCCTACTCTTAATGTAACATTGTATCTGAGATATGGCATCTACAACGTGGGACAAGTGCAGAGTTACAGTATCTATGTCAACACACGAAGTTGTCGACAAACAAAACTCATAAGCGTCAAAGCTGCAGACGCACAAAACCGCGCATTGTTACTTATTCATTATTTTTACTTGAATATAATCAGAGGGCAAGACGTCTCTCGGGATTTTGGCTGTGGCAGGTCAGTCTAAACAAAGCGGAATTTGCCTTCTGTGGTGGAAGCCTCGTTAACCATCAGCGGGTGGCAACAGCACCCCACTGCCTATGATAGTGAGCAATCACTCACTTCCAAGTTGGAATGGGTTACAATCTTCTAAGGCTGGGCGATATGGACGAAAAAGTATATCTCGATATATTTTTACTTAAACTCGATATTCTATATATATCTCGATACATTTTTTGGTGAAAGTATACATATAAAGATATTCATTTTTGAGCGAGATTCACTTAAATTGAATTGAATGACAACTGTACTGTAAACACTTTTATTAACCCAGTTAGTCAAGATGGGTATTAACAGCGCAGAAAATAAACTGGTTAAGTAGCACAGAATTACATAACTTACAAACCCCGTTTCCATATGAGTTGGGAAATTGTGTTAGATGTAAATATAAACGGAATACAATGATTTGCAAATCCTTTTCAACTCATATTCAATTGAATGCACTACAAAGACAACATATTTGATGTTCAAACTCATAAACTGTATTTTTTTTTTGCAAATAATAATTAACTTAGAATTTCATGGCTGCAACACGTGCCAAAGTAGTTGGGAAAGGGCATGTTCACCACTGTGTTACATGGCCTTTCCTTTTAACAAGACTCAGTAAACGTTTGGGAACTGAGGAGACACCTTTTTTAAGCTTCTCAGGTGGAATTCTTTCCCATTCTTGCTTGATTGACAGCTTAAGTTGTTCAACAGTCCGGGGGTCTCCGTTGTGGTATTTTAGGCTTCCTAATGCGCCACACATTTTCAATGGAAGACAGGCCTGGACTACAGGCAGGCCAGTCTAGTACCCGCACTCTTTTACTATGAAGCCACGTTGATGTAACACGTGGCTTGGCATTGTCTTGCTGAAATAAGCAGGGCCGTCCACGGTAACGTTGCTTGGATGGCAACATATGTTGCTCCAAAACCTGTATGTACCTTTCAGCATTAATGGCGCCTTCACAGATGTGTAAGTTACCCATGTCTTGGGCACTAATACACCCCCATACCATCACAGATGCTGGCTTTTCAACTTTGCACCTATACAATCCGGATGGTTCTTTTCCTCTTTGGTCCGGAGGACACGACGTCCACAGTTTCCAAAAACAATTTGAAATGTGGACTCGTCAGACCACAGAACACTTTTCCACTTTGTATCAGTCCATCTTAGATGAGCTCAGGCCCAGCGAAGCTGACGGCGTTTCTGGGTGTTGTTGATAAACGGTTTTCGCCTTGCATAGGAGAGTTTTAACTTGCACTTACAGATGTAGCGACCAACTGTAGTTACTGACAGTAGGTTTCTGAAGTGTTCCTGAGCCCATGTGGTGATATCCTTTACACACTGATGTCGCTTGTTGATGCAGTACAGCCTGAGGGATCGAAGGTCACGGGCTTAGCTGCTAACGTGCAGTGATTTCTCCAGATTCTCTGAACCCTTTGATGATATTACGGACCGTAGATGTTGAAATCCCTAAATTCCTTGCAATAGCTGGTTGAGAAAGGTTTTTCTTAAACTGTTCAACAATCTCCTCACGCATTTGTTGACAAAGTGGTGACCCTCGCCCCATCCTTGTTTGTGAATGACTGAGCATTTCATGGAAACTACTTTTATACCCAATCATGGCACCCACCTGTTCCCAATTTGCCTGTTCACCTGTGGGATGTTCTAAATAAGTGTTTGATGAGCATTCCTCAACTTTATCAGTATTTATTGCCACCTTTCCCAACATCTTTGTCACGTGTTGCTGGCATCAAATTCTAAAGTTAATGATTATTTGCAAAAAAAAAAATGTTGATCAGTTTGAACATGAAATATGTTGTCTTTTTAGCATATTCAACTGAATATGGGTTGAAAATTATTTGCAAATCATTGTATTCCGTTTATATTTACATCTAACACAATTTCCCAACTCATATGGAAACGGGGTTTGTAAATAAAATTGAAAAACATTTCTACATAAAACAAACATAGCTGGGCAAATAATACAAAATGTAACAAAATCAGATAAAAAATAAATTTGCAGGCAGGCACTTTTTAATTCCCAGTCGACGATGCAATGGACTGTCACACACGTAAGGTTCTGATCAGCGTCAAGAAAGTGACTTAACTTAGTTGTGCGGCTATGATCTTCCTCACTTCGGCATACATTTTTGGTAGAATTTCTCGTGCGAAATATACCCGGCTTGGCAACTGGAGAACAGTTTTGATTTGGTCTTACATGGTAAACAACTCAAATTAATGTTTTATCCATACATTTGTCCAAATGTGGCCAAGTAGACACATTGCGGGTTTCGTGGACGTCGTCTACATCGCTAAAAGAATAATCTAATGAAGAGAATCCCTCTGCCATCTTCCAATAGTTTTTTTAATATATAAATTGCTCGCTTGAAAATTCCCTCTTCTCTTCTCCGACTTTCTTGTCGTCATTTGGGATGTCTTTTGTGATTTCCCTTCCTGGTTCCATGACCCGCCCTATCTTGCCTCTGATTGGCCTGTCCCTAATGTTTTGCCCTAATCTCAACCAATCGTGACTCATCATAGTAAACAACCAACCAATCATGGACGTTATTCTACGTGCAAGCACGTTTTGGAAGGAGGAAGGGGAGGGGTTTCATGAGCCCTGGAGTGTTGAGAGGGAGTGGGAAGCGGGGGAGAACAAGGAACACAACAAATAAGCGGTGTTTGGTAATTTTTACGTGAAATAAATGATATTGATATTTTCTTAATTCATATCTTGTTTAAAAATATATCGATATATCTTAAAAACTCAATATATCCATCCGTACTATCTTCAAATTTGAACCAACACGGTACCAATTCCTGATACCTGGGAATCCATACCAGTACTAAACGAAGCAGCAACCACCCTCAATGTGTATGACGGGTTCTCAGCTCTCACTCTAAAGTGCTTTGAGTGCCCAGAAAAACGCTAATTAAATTTAATATTTTTTTATTTGTATCATTAATACTAAAGGTACCATTTTTTGGTAGTTGTATGTTCACAACAATGTGTTTAATGTATATATATTTTTAATTTAACAGTGAGATGATAACTGTGCTGCCCAGTTGTTACATCTTGATTTCTTACACTTTTGAGTATCATTTGCAAGTATTACCGGTATATGGTGGCCATTTTTGTCTGCCAGGGAGGACATCTCGGACACATTTGTGCTCTTGGTCCACCAGAACAGTCCAAACCCTAACGAGGTGCTCCGAGAGATGGAGGCTAGTGACGTGCGGTGAGGTTCATGGCTGGTGAGGCACTGACTTCATCACAGTCAGATTTACAAACATATGAACCCTAAAGAGTATCTTATTCACCATTTGATTGGCAGCAGTTAACGGGTTATGGTTAAAAGCTCATACTAGCATTCTTCCCTGCTTGGCACTCAGCATCAAGGGTTGGAATTGGGGGTTAAATCACCAAAAATAATTCCCGGGCGCGGCGCCGCTGCTGCCCACTGCTCCCCTCACCTCCCAGGGGGTGATCAAGGTGATGGGTCAAATGCAGAGGACAAATTTCACCACACCTAGTGTGTGTGACAATCATTGGTACTTTAACTTAACTTTAACTTTACATATACAATCTGTAGCACACAAAAAAGCACATTTAATTAAAAAAATCGTTATTATGGTCTTACCTTTACTTATAAATGAAGTCCATGCGCCGCTCCTTTTGAACAAAAGCATCGATAACTTGTTTATAGAAGTCTTCCTTATCTTTCTTCAGTTTTAAAAGGATCTCTGTCTCGATGGAGATCTTCCTTTAATTATTACCTCCTGCTTCGATTAAAAGTCCAGTTTAGAAAACTGCTTTATTTTAGATATGTAATCCTCCATGTTAAAAGTCCAGGCGAAGGAAAAAAATAAACGATCGCTGCTAACTGTTGCTGCTTGTTGTCACTTCTTCTGCAGCCGAGTAGTTGCAAGAATGATCTCTGGGATCATTAGCGCCCTCTACCACCAGGAGGCGGGATTACTGCGAGCCTCAGCCAGTGCGTCTTCACAGCCGTTTTATGATTGCTCAGAACAAGAAATACGCTACACACATACAGTTGTTGACAAAATACATTGTACATTATATACCTCAGCTAACTAACTATGGAAATGTATAATATAATTCATATAGCAATTTGGTCTCACCGCACAGCAGGCCAGCAGTTAGCCGAGTCATTGCGCAATCCATGGCGAGGCTCAACTGGCTGGTGACTCACCGCAAGTCTCTTCTCAGTATTTGAACGGCAAATGTGAAAGTTCAGCGATTTTGAATAAAAATAATCTAAAACTGGTGAAGTTAAATGGAAAATAACTTTATAGTATAATCACTGGATACATATAACAATTTAATTTTTTTTTTTTCTTTTTAAATTTTTTTTCTTTCTATGATGGCAGGTGAGGCCCTGCCTCACCTGCCTCCCCTGACTGCACGTCACTGATGGAAGCGGTCATGTTACAACCGGACAAACGGGAACAACCTTTGCCTTGTGAATCGGTAGTCACCCATAAACTTCACCGACCACATCCGGCCTATTTGCTTGGCCGATAAGGGCAGCACCTTCCACACTGGGACCAGCAGCTGGCTCACCGGCTGGGGGTCTATCAGTGCTGACAGGATAAGTCCAAAAACAATGGGTTTAGTCGTCCAAGTCATGAGGTTCGGGAGGTGAATTTGTCGATTGTGGGGAACAATGAGTGCGAGTGCTACCTCGACAGCCTAATCAGGCGATGTGGACGTGTCCAATTTCCAGCGATGGTCCCACTGGAGCCGAGGGTGGGATTGGGCAAGCCAGTTGGGCGCGATGGCACAGCAAGCTTAGTGTCTGACGAGCCTCCACCATGTCTCTAAAGCAGAAACATCCTCCGAACACAATAAGTCAAATATTCTTGTGTGCAGACAAACAGGTCATATACAGTAAGACATGTGGGAATTCGAAACATACCAACTGATTTTAAAGACACGACGTCACACCAGGAAGCAGCAGTGGGCCATGAAAAAAGAACGTTGTCTTTTCTGACAACTGTTTTTATATTGTTTTACTTTCTTTTTTATTCAAGAAAATGTTTTTAATTTATCTTATTTTATTAATTTTTTTAAAAAGTACCTTATCTTCACCATACCTGCAGGTTGTCCAAATTAGGCATAATAATGTGTTAATTCCACGACTGCATATATCGGTTGATATCGGTATCAGTTGATATCGGTATCGGTAATTAAAGAGTTGGGCAATATCGGAATATCGGATATCGGCAAAAAGCCATTATCGGACATACCTAATCAAGACCACAAGGAAGTGTTTCAAATGTATATTATAATCACCATAGGTCCCCTTAAAAACAGTTAAGCAGTTTTCTCATATACTTGATCTAAAATTAGCATAAACATGACAATATTAGCCAAGTGGTTACATTTGAGTTGAATACTCAATACGGGGCGGTATAGCTCGGTTGGTAGAGCGGCCGTGCCAGCAACTTGAGGGTTGCAGGTTCGATCCCCGCTTCCGCCATCCTAGTCACTGCCGTTGCGTCCTTGGGCAAGACACTTTACCCACCTGTTCCCAGTGCCACCCACACTGGTTTAAATGTAACCTAGATATTGGGTTTCACTATGTAAAGCGCTTTGAGTCACTTGAGAAAAAGCGCTATATAAATGTAATTCACTTCACTACTCTTGTTTTACAGTCTGTGGCTTTCATGTCAACAAATGCATGCGGACGCCATTTTAGAACATGTTACCAATGCAATTAACAAAGTTTAAGCCCTTTTCTGTCCCAAAGTTACAAAGAAAAATAATTGCCATTCTTTTTGTTGAGTATCTGTGCACTCATCAAGGAGAATTAAAGTGACCTTTTAAGATATTCTTAAACACAAATTCCCAAAGAGCGTGTCTGATGATGCATTTATTGGCTGGACTTATTTGCTTGTGCCGCATCCATATTTAAGCTACTGTCGTCAAATCACACACACACACACACACACACACACACACACACACACACACACACACACACACACACACACACACACACACACACACACTTGTTACCTTCTTATGAGCTTCGAAAAATGCCTACCTTTTTAGGACCACCCTTTCTAGATATATAAAGATTTGTATTTACAATGAATGCAGCTGAGATAGCCTCCAGCACCCCCCGCAACCCCAAAAGGGACAAGCGGTAGAAAATTGATGGATGGATAATATATACACACTATGCAAATATAAAAAAGATTGTTGTAAAAAATGAGTTGGAATTTCAGGAGAACAAGAAAAAGGTCACAATTTCACAAGAAAAACTTAGAATTGTTACAGTATTATAACAAGTCGTCATTTTACTCAACGCAAGTCATAATTTTACAAGAAAAACTGAACATGTGTGCAATGTTATGATAAAAGTTGGAATTTTACTCAGACGCAATTTTACAAGAAACGCTTAAAATTCTGGCAAGTTTTGGAAAAGTCGTAATTTTACTCGACAAGTCACAATTTTATAAGACAACTTTAAAATGTTGGCAATATTATAATAACAATCGGAAACAAATAAGTCATACTTTTGCTCCAAAAATATCGCTATTTTATAAGAACAAAAAATTTGCAATATTGTGATACAAGTCAGAATTTTATGACAAATGTCACCATTTTGCAGTATAATAATACATTTACATAAAAAAAGTAATAATTTTACGAGAGAATATTGCAATATTACAGAAACAACGAATATGAGAAATTGTTTAGTTATTTTATATTTTTGTTTGTAATAGCTTTTTAATTTTCATTATTTACTTCAAGTTATTACAGTATGTCTCTACATACATATATCCATCCATCCATTTTCTACCGCTTATTCCCTTTGGGGTCGCGGGGGGCGCTGGAGCCTATCTCAGCTACAATCGGGCGGAAGGCGGGGTACACCCTGGACAAGTCGCCACCTCATCGCAGGGCCAACACAGACAGACAGACAACATTCACACTCACATCCACACACTAGGGCCAATTTTAGTGTTGCCAATCAACTTATCCCCAGGTGCATGTCTTTGGAAGTGGGAGGAAGCCGGAGTACCCGGAGGGAACCCACGCAGTCACGGGGAGGACATGCAAACTCCACACAGAAAGATCCCGAGCCCGGGATTGAACCCAAGACTACTCAGGACCTTCGTATTGTGAGGCAGATGCACTAACCCCTCTGCCACCGTACACATACATATATATTTATTTTTATTAATTTTGACCAAAGGGGGCGCATTTCAATTTCTTACACACAGTTATTACATATGTTGACCAGAGGGGGAGCACTTTTAAAAACAGACAGTCAATTTAAAAAAAAATCCCTCCTTTTTTGGACCACCCTAATGTTGATAGATTTCAATAGAGACATTCTCTATTAGATGCAATGGTTTTCCGTTTTGGGACCATGATTTATGTCCTAACTTGTTCACCGGCCCTCATATGGAAGGTACTTTTCCTTGTTGATGTCTCAAGAAGGGTAGAAAATACAAGAAAACACACACACACACACACACACACACACACACACACACACACACACACACACACACACACACACACACACACACACACACACACACACACACACACACACACACACACACACACACACAGACACATTTGTTACCTTCTTAAGAGCTTCGAAAAATGCCTACCTTTTTAGGACCACCCTTTCTAGATATATAAAGATTTGTATTTACAACAAATGCAGCTGAGATAGGCTCCAGCACCCCCCGCAACCCCAAAAGAGACAAGCGGTAGAAAATTGATGGATGGATAATATATCCATCCATCCATCCATTTTCTACCGCTTATTCCCTTTTGGGGTCGCGGGGGGGGCGCTGGAGCCTATCTCAGCTACAATCGGGCGGAAGGCGGGGTACACCCTGGACAAGTCGCCACCTCATCGCAGGGCCAACACAGATAGACAGACAACATTCACACTCACATTCACACACTAGGGCCAATTTTAGTGTTGCCAATCAACCTATCCCCAGGTGCATGTCTTTGGAAGTGGGAGGAAGCCGGAGTACCCGGAGGGAACCCACGCAGTCACGGGGAGAACATGCAAACTCCACACAGAAAGATCCCGAGCCCGGGATTGAACCCAAGACTACTCAGGACCTTCGTATTGTGAGGCAGATGCACTAACCCCAATATATACATACTATGCAAATATAAAAAGGATTGTTGTAAAAAATGAGTTGGAATTTCACGAGAACAAGAAAAAGGTCACAATTTCACAAGAAAAACTTAGAATTGTTACAGTATTATAACAAGTCGTCATTTTACTCAACGCAAGTCATAATTTTACAAGAAAAACTGAACATGTGTGCAATATTATGATAAAAGTTGGAATTTTACTCAGACGCAATTTTACAAGAAACGCTTAAAATTCTGGCAAGTTTTGGAAAAGTCGTAATTTTACTCGACAAGTCACAATTTTATAAGACAACTTTAAAATGTTGGCAATATTATAATAACAATCGGAAACAAATAAGTCATACTTTTGCTCCAAAAATGTCGCTATTTTACAAGAACAAAAAATTTGCAATATTGTGATACAAGTCAGAATTTTATGACAAATGTCACCATTTTGCAGTATAATACATTTACATAAAAAAAGTAATAATTTTACGAGAGAATATTGCAATATTACAGAAACAACGAATATGAGAAATTGTTTAGTTATTTTATTTTTTTGTTTGTAATAGCTTTTTAATTTTCATTATTTACTTCAAGTTATTACAGTATGTCTCTACATACATATATATTTATTTTTATTAATTTTGACCAAAGGGGGCGCATTTCAATTTCTTACACACACTTGTTATTACATATGTTGACCAGAGGGGGAGCACTTTTAAAAACAGACAGTCAATTTAAAAAAAAAATTCCTCCTTTTTTGGACCACCCTAATGTTGATAGATTTCACCACCAGGGGTGCAAATGAGACATTCTCTATTAGATGCAATGGTTTTCCGTTTTGGGACCATGATTTATGTCCTAACTTGTTCACCGGCCCTCATATGGAAGGTACTTTTCCTTGTTGATGTCTCAAGAAGGGTAGAAAATACAAGAAAACACACGCCCACACACACACACACATTTGTTACCTTCTTAAGAGCTTCGAAAAATGCCTACCTTTTTAGGACCACCCTTTCTAGATATATAAAGATTTGTATTTACAACAAATGCAGCTGAGATAGGCTCCAGCACCCCCCGCAACCCCAAAAGAGACAAGCGGTAGAAAATTGATGGATGGATAATATATACATACTATGCAAATATAAAAAAGATTGTTGTAAAAAATGAGTTGGAATTTCACAAGAACAAGAAAAAGGTCACAATTTCACAAGAAAAACTTAGAATTGTGGCAGTATTATAACAAAAGTCCTCATTTTACTCAACGCAAGTCATGATTTTACAAGAAAAACTGAACATTTGTGCAATATTATGATAAAAGTTGGAATTTTACTCAGACGCAATTTTACAACAAAAGCTTAAAATTCTGGCAAGCTTATGAAAAGTCGTAATTTTACTCGACAAGTCACAATTTTATAAGACAACTTTAAAATGTTGGCAATATTATAATAACAATCGGAAACAAACAAGTCATACTTTTGCTCCAAAAATGTCGCTATTTTACAAGAACAAAAAATTTGCAATATTGTGATCCAAGTCAGAATTTTATGACAAATGTCACCATTTTGCAGTAAAATAATAATTGTACATAACAAAAGTAATCATTTTACGAGAGATTATTGCAATATTACAGAAACTGTAATAATACTGTACTGTAATTGTTCCCAATTTTATAAGAAAAAAGTCGCCACTGAGAAAGACTGCTTTTAGTTATTTTAATTTTTTGTTTGTAATAGCTTTTTAATTTTCACTATTTACTTCAAGTTATTACAGTATGTCTCCATATACATAATTATTTATTTTTATTAATTTTGGCCAAAGGGAGCACATTTCAATTTCTTACACACACTTGTTATTACATATGTTGACCAGAGGGGAAGCACTTTTAAAAACAGACAGTCAATTTTAAAAAAATCCCTCCTTTTTGGGACCACCCTAATGTTGATAGATTTCACCACCAGGGGTGCAAATGAGACATTCTCTATTAGATGCGATGGGTTTTCTGTATTGGGACCATGATTTATGTCCTAACTTGTTCACCGGCCCTCATATGGAAGGTACTTTTCCTTGTTGATGTCTCAAGAAGGGTAAAAAATACAAGAAAACACACGCACACACACACACACACACACACACACACACACACATACACACACACACACACACACGCACACACACGCACACACACTCCCTAGAGGCAGAATTCATGAAGCTCCATCGTTTGGCCTCATCTGTTTCCTTGCATCCTACTCTGTCTTTCTGTCTTCCCCGACAGGGCGAGCTTGCCCTTTCTTTTCCATTCCAGCAAGGGGAATGCTAATTGCAAGTCGGCACAGCCAAGACAATTAGCCAAACACAACCTGTATCAGTCGGAAACAGCAAACGCAGAATGAAAAGACTGAGGGGAAAAACAATTGGATGGGTGCAAAGCAAGATTTGGGCAAGGAGAGGAAGAAACGCTGTCAATGCTTTGCAAGGCTGACTCATTCCTGCGTACAAAGAGTTGACCTTTGAGCACCGAGAAAGAAGAAGCCTGTGTCTCAGGCATGGGATCTTTTAAGTGTAGCAATGGGCACCATTATTTTGTTTTAGGTGTGAGGCAGTTGTGCCATGGCTGCTGAAGCACAATCCAGGACAAAAAAAAGCCATGGTGGCAGGCCCATCTTGGTGCATTTCAGGCTTAAATGTGCCTTGCAATTTAAAAGATCTTTTTAAGTGCCGTCAGCTGGCACGAAGAACGAGGGCTCTGCAGAGATAGTCGAGAGAGGGAACTAATCTATGACTTCACCCTGCAGTTGTCAGAACTGCTGCCAAGCAGTGAGAGTCAGGGCAAGCAGTGCTAATTGAAAAAAAAAAAGATAATTGATATAAATTCACTGAGACTTTATTTTCATAGGTTTCTTTTCCTACCTTATAATGTAGCCTTATACTTCCTCACACGCACACACATCCACACACACACCTAGACTCAATCCACATTAGGCACACTACTTGTTATCTTATTTTTTTTATATACAGTTTAATTTTGTTTGTTAATTTACTGCTTTAGGTGAGAACGTTGCATAAGCCTTTTTGTGGTCCTTTTCTCACCTGCACTTATGTCTAGGGATGTCCGATAATGGCTTTTTGCCGATATCCGATATTCCGATATTGTCCAACTCTTTAATTACCGATACCGATATCAACCGATACCTATATCAACCGATATATGCAGTAGTGGAATTAACACATTATTATGCCTAATTTGGACAACCAGGTATGGTGAAGATAAGGTACTGTTTAAAAAAGAATAATAAAATAAGATAAATAAATTAAAACATTTTCTTGAATAAGAAAGAAAGTAAAACAATATAAAAACAGTTACATAGAAACTAGTAATTAATGAAAATTAGTAAAATTCACTGTTAAAGGTTAGTACTATTAGTGGACCAGCAGCACGCACAATCATGTGTGCTTACGGACTGTATCCCTTGCAGACTGTATTGATATATATTGATATATAATGTAGGAACCAGAATATTAATAACAGAAAGAAACAACCCTTTTGTGTGAATGAGTGTGAATGAGTGTAAATGGGGGAGGGAGGTTTTTTGGGTTGGTGCACTAATTGTAAGTGTATCTTGTGTTTTATATGATGATTTAATAAAAAAAAATAAAAAATACAAATTTAAAATAAAAAAAATAAAAACCCTGATACCGATAATTTCCGATATTACATTTTAACGCATTAATCGGCCGATAATAACCGCAGGCCGATATCATCGGACATCCCTACTTATTTCTCATTACTCATTTCTTGTCTCTATGTTTAGTTTTTTTACTGTTACCTTTTGTACTGTATATAATGTGCGAATAAATAGATACAAATAAAATTAATTAAAAAGGACACTTTCCACCGTTTCCGTCAGTTTTAAAAGGACAGTTACCAGATTTGCATTCATTCCAAACATTTCATTTTTTGTGTTTGGATGACAGCAAAAAAGAGCTGACAAAATATAAGTGAAATGATCTGAGCATGCAACCAGCTTTGTTTATCTTGAAATCAGCAGGACTTTTAAGATATAAATAAGTATTTTGTCCTGAAAACAAGCATTCTTAAATTAAGCATCCTCGGGATGTTGCGGAATCTTTAAACAATATTTTCTATGTGAGGAAGACCAATATATATTTTTTGAACAGTTATTATTTTCAAAATATAATATATATAGTTACAGAGTCATACATTGGCCGTAATTAAAGTTCCCTTGTGTTCAAGGGCGTATTTGCCGGGTTAATAAACAATATAAAATGACAAGAGATTTTGTGATACTGGAAAATATCGATGTAATCATTGTAGTATCGACTAGATACTTGGCATCATTACAATCTATATTTTCCACCAGTCTGTTTACATTCAGGAGCGTTAGCTTGCTATTAGTGGTTAGCTATTGTATCCTCCTACGGCGTTTAATGAAGTATGTTTAGCTATTCCTCGTGCTGCAGGGAAGATATTTGTAAGAAACTTAGTTTTATTTGTTTGAGGAGTAGTGATTTCGAAGTAGCTAAAACACTGCCGACTGCAGATGGACGTTAGCCGCAAGCTATGTTTTAAAAGTACCTCTTGCAGAGAGGCGCTTCATTGTTTCTAGAGTCACCTTTGTCGTTAGTTTTTAAGTCTAACCGCTTCCATTCTCCCTCTTCTTTCTCCACACTGTTTCTGCTTGTAAGTACTCTATGCATGGGCGTTGCCTGACATGCACCTCTGTTCGTTTTACCAGCAACGTCATGTCCGGAATAAAGAACCGGCATTTTTCAGAAACAATAGAGCACCATTTCTACATTATTAGTACTGTTGTAGCATACAACCGTAGAAGAAACATGACTGTATCAACAAGTGGGGTCTTATGAGGCTGACAACCTCCATGGGGTGCCAGAGTCAAGGGTTCCCCAGAAGAAAATATATTCCCATCCCGAATACATAGTACCGTATTGTTCGGAGTATAAGTCGCACCGGAGTATAAGTCGCACCTGCCGAAAATGCATAATAAAAAAGGAAAAAAACATATATAAGTCGCACTGGAGCCCGGCCAAACTATGAAAAAAACTGCGACTTATAGTCCGAAAAATACGGTACTACAAATGTCCAAATACGTAGGTCCACCACGCTGTGACATCACAAACGGTCCACTGTTTGGAAAAAAAAATTAACAAAAAAACCCACAGCAAACAGGCGTCCAAAACTGCGCGCAATCTCACGTCCAAATGCATGAAGCTTATGATTTGACGCTATGACATTGTAAAAAACACTTCCAAGTCAGAAAGTGGTAAATCATCATACAATATGCCCCCTTTAAGCATTATACCCCAACCATCTTGCAGCTTTTAGCACACAATGGCGTAAAATATTCCCGTACCGTATTTTCCAGACCATAGGGCGCACCGGATTATAAGGCGCACTACCGATGAATGGGTCCAGTCAGGTCTATTTTCATACAAAAGGAGCACCGGATTATAGTGCGCATTAAAGGAGTCATATTTGTATTTATTTTTCTAAATGTAAAACACTTCCTTGTGGTCTACATAACATGTAATGGTGATTCTTTGGTCAAAATGTTGCATAGATTATGTTTTACAGATTCAAGCCGCTTTCTGACAGTCATTTCAGAATGCACCGTTTTGTAGGCGGTCTTATTTACGTGGCTCACCTTCGACAGCGTCTTCTCCCCGTCATCTTTGTTGTAGCGGTGTAGCGTGCAAGGACGGGAGTGGAAGAAGAGTCAAAAGATGGAGCTAACTGTTTTAATGACATTCAGACTTTACTTAAATCAATAACGGAGAAGCATCTCCTCATATGGAAACAACAACCACACATGAAATGTGTCCCGTGAAAACCGTACGACCGGAACTCTAATAACTAAAGTTCATTGGGTGAATAATATAAACTCACTACACCGGTATGTTTTAGCGCTTTCATGGCGAGTTTACGGACAGACATAAGTAAGAACTTTACCCTACTTTATACTAGAAATGGCAATAGCGGAGGATTAATGTCACATAAGAAGATAGAGGGAAAAAGAAGCTTATCGACTTGCGGAGGCGTGCAATTTTTCAGGACTTCTACAGATCCCAAATACAGATCAGAAGGTACCAGAAGGTAAGAAAAGTTGCTTTTGCATAATATTGCAAAACAAAACGCCAGATAATCTGTCTTACCTTATACACACACCATAATTATACTCTGAGGCAGCGGGGAAGACCCAGGACACGTTGGGAAGACTATGTCTCCCGGCTGGCCTGGGAACGCCTCGGGGTCCCACAGGAAGAGCTGGACGAAGTGGCTGGGGAGAGGGAAGTCTGGGCTTCCCTGCTTAGGCTGCTGCCCCCGCGACCCGACCTCGGATAAGCGGAAGAAGATGGATGGATGGATGGATGTTTAATGCAGCAACAACTATTCGAGCGCCGTGTGTAATGTTCTATATTTTCAATGGAACATTTAAAATGTTGGTGTTTTTTTACTTGAAACATATTGCTATCATAGTGCTGTCTACACGTATCTCTTATGATTGACTGCCATCTACTGGTCACACTTATTACACCATGTACCAAATAAAATAGCTTAGAGGTGAGTGAGCTCAACCAAATGTATTCTTTACATTAGGCGCACCGGGTTATAAGAAAGAAAAAAAAAAGATTTGAAGTGCGCCTTATAGTCCGGAAAATATGGTACATTAGTTTTGTGTTGTCAGCTAATGATAGCGATTTAGCAAAGTTTAGCTACTAACGTTAGTATAATCGAATGTGCAGTTTATCATAAAATGAAAGCAAATGTTAGTCGCTTCTCTTGGACTTCCTTTGTGTGTGTGCACGCCAGACAAATCTCTCAGACTGAGGAGAAATCTTTTTTCAATATGACTAGTAATTGTGAAAAATAGACACTTTAAAAATATATGTTGTGTTAAACCACTAATGGGAACAATTTTATTTTTTGGTTCCAAAAAAGTAACTGAGCAAAGCCCCTTTAAACACAGCGGATGTGCATGTTTAAACATAAAACATGTACTAATCCAATAAATTGTTTATTAATGATACATTACCCTGGGTTTATGATACCGCCTATTGTCACATGACTAGGTCAAACGCAGACGTCCCCTTCAGGACATCACATGACCAGTTATGCTTCCTCGTTAGGATTTTATTTATCTCGCAGTGGTGAAATTGTGTGGTTGTGTAGCGCAGATTTTTACATACCGCAACAAAAGTAATCTTATTGAAAAAATATTCATGACTAATACATGTTGCGCTCGAAACAACTGCACTATGTACAGATAATTATTCAGACAGAAACACCATGTGTGTATGTACAGTATCGGTGTTTCCATTGCCCTCTGTGGTGGACATTAAGGGTTTTCTATTGTTTTCAAATAAAATTACAATCTGTTTGATGTAACGAATCCATCAAAATGCAGAAATGCATACTATGTCTGAAAAAGTGAAACATGACATTTACAACATCTTTAGTTCTGACAGTTTACTTTTATGTGTCCGACTTCAACTATAAAAATGTAATCTAATAAATCAGCAAGTATAAACTGCATCACAATGTAATATTTGTTTAAACATAGCTAGCTCTACAAAATGGCCCGTGGTTTATGCTTATTTCATTCATGCATACAATTACACAATATAATACATCACACATTTCCTGTTTTTCATTAGGATGTCTGAAAAGAAGTAGGAAGAAGCAAAGCTTATGTATTCCTACCTCTCTTCTTTTTTTTCATAGCAATTACTAGCACATGTGTGCAAAATTTAAATCCAAAAATAGATTTGTCAACAAATAGTTCAATTGTAATTCACATAAGGTGAACAACATTCTCATTTTTCAAAAAAAGTTTAAATGCTTGATGGAAGAGTTGGCAAAATTTCATGTTTTTATTTCTATTTGTATCTATGTTTTATCTAGTGTTTTTCATGTTTTTATTTCTATTTAAATTTTCTATTATATATTCCAACTTTTAAATTTTGTTTTTTACCTCTTTTTTTTTTATTATTTTTTTTATATACTTTGTAGGACTTTGAGATTTTAACAAATGTAAATGCGTTACAAATTCATTATTATTATTAAAATATAATTCTCTAATTTGGACTGAGTCACTAACGTTGACCATGGCACCCCCAACCCACCCTTTTTTTTTATATTCAATTATTATTTTTTTAAATAAACTACAAATTAAGCTTTATTTACCTCTGTGTGCACTTTAAAACGTTGCAACTCAGCCGGTATCCCAATATTAGTTTATTTTCAAATTCAACAACCAATTTCTGCCACAAACAGCAACACCAACAAGAAAGATGTCAACGGACATTTGGGTTGATGCGAGCATTCACCCATTCAATAATGTCCACTCTAGAACCTCGACAAAAAAAAGACGTAGTCCTGTTTTTCAGGGGAACAGGTGGTTTAAAAATTACACCAGTGTGTTTAAATGTCATTAGATGTAATTACATGTTTAATTTACCGTCACCGTTACATTGACCACTGGTACATTTTTGGCAGATATTCAATATTTTACACTTTGTGGAAATTTGGTACTGGCTTGCTTAGTTCCGACCGAGACTTAATTGCTTGGTGTACAAAGCTATTCTAATCTTGAAATTAATCCTGAGTGCGATGCTCTGAGTTAAAAGGCAATCTGGATTGTGTCCTATGGCAGCAAAGTATGTTCCACCTGCAAAGAAGTCCCTAACATGAGCCTTTCACTGAGAAGTTAAGATGCCTTGTACTTGTCTTGTGCAAAGCAAACAGAGTCAGTGCCGCGATCAATAGCTCATGTGGACTCTCTTCTGATGTGTATGTGAAAGGCAGCGTTCTTGCATCTCACACAGACACACTTAGAGCCGACACGCACACGCATCAATCACTTTAATCGACTGGGTAAATAACAGGACGGTCGGGCTGAGGCATGAAATAAAGAGACGACGTAAAATGTTTCCAAGCACAGTGGATTGATAGAAGCAGCGGCCCTATTTTTGCCCGCGATTGCCCTCTGCCAGCCGCAATCCTGCCGCTGTGATTGCATTTTGAATGAAACTTAACAAGAAAAGGTGGGGGTTGTAAGGTTAGCGTTATCCTGCACGCTTCAGCGATCAGCAAATTCAACTTAAAAAAAGAGATTCGGTTCCCTATTAAATGTCATCCGGACATCAGTCGGACTTTGACGCACGTCATGGTCTTTCCAATCCAAGCCAATCAATTGGAAATGTACTTTAAAATTTAAGTATCGAACTTGGAACACTTTGTCTTTCATTTTTAGGAGGATTATTCACAGATTGAACTCATGCTTCTCAAATATTTTCTGTTACCTCCCAAAAAGAAGAAAACATTTTGCACCCTCCCCCCACAACTATAAATAGTAGCACTATAATAACTCTATACGATTTTTATAAGTACACCTCTGCATAACATTGTGTTCTTATTCACCTTAAAGAAAACAAGACATATAGATGAACTTACAAAGAATAACGAACAGTTTTTTTTTGTCGGTAACAGAAACTGTTTAAAGTGCATCAATTTGACTGAACCATCCATCCATCCATCCATTTTCTACCGCTTATTCCCTTTGGGGTCGCGGGGGGCGCTGGAGCCTATCTCAGCTACAATCGGGCGGAAGGCGGGGTACACCCTGGACAAGTCGCCACCTCATCGCAGGGCCAACACAGATAGACAGACAACATTCACACTCACATCCACACACTAGGGCCAATTTAGTGTTGCCAATCAACTTATCCCCAGGTGCATGTCTTTGGAAGTGGGAGGAAGCCGGAGTACCCGGAGGGAACCCACGCAGTCACGGGGAGAACATGCAAACTCCACACAGAAAGATCCCGAGCCCGGGATTGAACCCAAGACTACTCAGGACCTTCGTATTGTGAGGCAGATGCACTAACCCCTCTGCCACCGTGAAGCCTTGACTGAACCAATCTTTATTTAAACTAAATATTTGTTGATGGACTTGAACCATTTGATACTGAAAATTATAATACATCCAAGTTGATTAGTAACAGGAACTCAGGAGCACAATATATAAACACTTACCTAGAAAACCAAAATTAATTGGGATACGCTCCAGCAAGGAATAATGGCTACAGTGAGTACCGGTAAGTTAAGCGGTGTTTGAAGCATGATACTGATAAACCATGTTCCCCCAGGTCAGCCCCACAATTTGAAAAATTAACCTATTATTTGGTATATTACTGAGCTCTACTGGTCATTAGCGGTAAAACATGCACAAAAGTAAGTGTTTACCAAACATAGATGAGCATCTTTATTACTAAGATAATACATGATACAAACGCACTAAAAGCCATAAAACTTGTGCAAATGCCATTAAAAGTAACAATTTGGACGCTAGAGACAAGTGGTGATCATAATTGTTTTTTCTCTTTAACACAAAATAAAAAAGGTAAAAACCCTAATAGTCAACATCAAATGTAACAAAAACAACATGTATAAATATCAAACATTAACGTATTTACAAGTGTTCACCTGAAGGACATTTTGGAATAGAGTGCAGAGGCTTCTTAATCCGATAACGCCTTCTCCAAGACATCCAGGTCAATCAACGGCAGAGACGACACTTCGAAAAACACCCTAAAAAAGAGAAAAATGTATATGACAAATAAGTTTTCATGACAAAGTTGTCATTTTTCAATTGACAAAATATTGATTTTTTTTTTTTAAATGGCATCAGTGTGTAAAGTTTTTTTCATTTTAAAATGTGAATTTAAAACATTTGGACGCACATACAACACTTAAGACCTTTAGTATATCAGTATGTGGAATTAAATTATGGAATGGATTAAGCAAAGAAATCAAACAATGTACTAATATGATCCACTTCAAGAAACTCTTCAAACTCCAAGTGTTTACAAAGTACAAAGAAGAACCATGATGTACATTCTGAATTTATTTCATCCATCCATTCATTTTCTAGATAATCTTACTTATCTTACCATATGAAATATAACTTACTTCACCAAATATTTATTTATTTTTATTGTTATTATTTATGGAGTATATTGTGAATCAATTGAGAACAGGGAGTAAACTAAAGTTTTAGCAACTGCTATGAAAAGCGGTAGGATTAAATAAGCTCTGCTTCTTCCTACTCCTTTTCACACATGTTGAATAGAGGAACTGGAAATGGTGATGGATGTTCGAAATGAACACAAACTCAAACTCAAAGAATATTTATCAGAAATAAAAATACCATGTTAAAATAAACTGTAGTAGTAAAAAAATAAAAAAATAAACAAGTGTTATGCTGCCACCTACTGGTCTGGGATGGTTACTGCCCCCTAAGCAGTGCGTGTATTGTTGTGTTCTTACTTGTGGGAGTATTTGGTGTTGATCGTGTTCAGTTTTTCATTGGGAGGCTCCAACATCATCAAATAGATCTTCCAGACCACGGGCGCCACTTCTGACAAATTGTATCCGGAGTGGAACTGCAGGATGGGAGACTAGAAGCACACAAAAAGAGGTGGTTGATGATAACAATAGTAGTAGTAGTAGTAGTAGTAGTAGTAGCGGTGTAGCGGGCTCGCATACCCATCCACCCAGATCCTTGGTAAGCATGGCCAGAAGCAGGCAGCTGGATGCCAGCAGCGAGCCTCGCAATGCCACCATCTTCATCTCCAACAGGCTCCTCTCGCAAAAGTAGCGAGCCAGCGTCAGTGTGTCCATGCCGGCGTTCACACACTGTCGACTCAAACAAGTAAGTAAACTGACGACGACAACAACAACAGGTGCACAAACCCCGCACAGATACCTTGGCGTAGCGCCGTAGAAAGCGGTATGAGATGGGGATGTTTAAGTCGAAGGACAGCTTTTGCAGGATGCTGGCCTCCATGGCGAGAATCTCCTCCTTGGTGTACGCGCCATCACAAACAAAGAGGAATTCTTCGACAGGCGGCACGCTGTACTCCTGCAGGAATGCAATGCGGGACAAAAAGAAAACATTCAAATAAGGCAATGGTTTCACTACTGGCAGAGGCGCTAAAAAAAAAAAAAAAAAACGGCGGGGGTGTTAAAGTCTGCTCACCGTGAAAACTCCAACCAACACGTCTATTCAAGTTAATCTCCCGAAGCCGCTTGTTTACAAAAGCTAATGATAACCCATGTCTCCAAATACTGCGAGGTCATAAAATCATATCGGCTGTGGGCAACCTCCTGGTGTACATAGGCCTGGGCCGATACATTTTGCCGGTTGATATATTGTCCCACAAATTGCAGATAAACTAAAATATGCTCAACAGTATTTTGAGACCAAAATAAGCACTGATGCAATCATAATATGTACCGTATTTTCCGCATCATACAGCGCACATAAAAACCTCCAATTTTCTCAAAAGCTGACAGTGCGCCTTATAATCCGGTGCGCCTTATATATGGACCAATATTGAGCCACAACAGGTCTCGCAACCCCAGCCTCTACTGTAGCGTCTAGTCTATGCGCCTTATAATGCGGTGTGCCTTATATATGAACAAAGTTTTAAAATAGGCCATTCATTGAAGGTGCGCCTTATAGTGCGGAAAATACAGGTAATAATAATGCAAGTAACCCTTTCAAACGCAACAAATATCTGTCTCTCATTAGTATTTTTTGCCGTTGTAATTGGAAGGGCAATAACTTTTAAATGATAGACTAGACTTAAGACTTCGTTTTTATTGTCATTCGAATTTGAACTTTACAGCACAGATAAGAACGAAATTGTTATATAAGCTCATGGTAGTGCAGGATAAAAAAGCAATAAGGTGCATATATAAATAAATAAATATATATAAATAATATATAAATATATATATATATAAATATATATAAATAATTACAGATTACTGTACCGATAAATATATTGCACTTTTTAGATTTTTTGATTAGATGCACATTTGATCCTAAATAAGTAAACATAAAAAACAAAATGGACTCTCAATCTCCTATGGCAAAAGTAGAATTTCACCAAAAACGTTTTAAAGTGCAATCACTTCCCACCAAATTGGTCACACTTGCGTGGCTTATCTTGCTCATTAGGTTTGAAGCCAAAAAAAATAAAATTTTACGTTACAGCCAGCGCTCTGCAATTTTCTCTAAAATTGTCAAGGCAGTGAATGTTTGACGCTGCGTCCACACCTCAAACTTGGAGGCGATGAGCATGGCGGTGACGCCCACCAGCTGCAGCATGTTGCGGTGAATGGGGGTGATGTTCAGGTAGTGGTCGGTCAACTTCACGCTTAGGTACAGCGTCTCGTGGAACAGCTCAAAGTTCTCCTAAAAAAAATAATGAAAGGGTTGACACAAAATGGACACTATGGGCCTGATTTACTAAAGGTTTGTGTGTACTAAACACGTGCAAATCAGATTGCACACGCAAAGCTGATCTACTGAACTTGTGCAAAGTGGATTGCGTCTCTAAAGGGAGCAGAATAAGGCACGCAATCCATTTTGTGTCTATCTTCCATCCATCCATTTCCTACCGCTTATTCCCTTTTGGGGTCGCTGGAGCCTATCTCAGCTACAATCGGGCGGAAGGCGGGTTACACCCTGGACAAGTCGCCACCTCATCGCAGGGCCAACACAGATAGACAGACAACATTCACACTCACATCCACACACTAGGGCCAATTTAGTGTTGCCAATCAACTTATCCCCAGGTGCATGTCTTTGGAAGTGGGAGGAAGCCGGAGTACCCGGAGGGAACCCACGCAGTATGCAAAATATATGCGGATCATCAAAATGCCCAAAGTGGGAGGAGAAAATGCAAATATAATTTCTTTAGCAGAGTGTGATTTATAAACACTCATCACCGTATTGCGAGCACTAATTTGCGTTTTATTTAGCATGTGTGGGAAGGATGCATATCCTGACAGTTCCACACGGCTGCAGGCTCAGACAAGAATCATCTGTCCTACGTGTGTGTGCGTGTGTGTGCGTGCGTGTGCGTGTGTGTGTGTGTGTGTCAACATTTTGGATGGTTAAAAATAAAAAAATTAGACTTAGTCTATTCAGCATTGTGGTAAAAATGTAATTTGGTTGTACTTTTACAATAAAACCCCATAAAAAAATAAAAATTCCAAAAGGTGCCAACAACACTCCATTTACATTTCGTGACTTGAATATTAAACAAGTATTAGCTTGATTCCGTGAGGGACAAGCGGTAGAAAATGGATGGATGGATAGATAGCTTGATTGGCAACACTGAAATTGGCCCGAGTGTGTGAATGTTGTCTCTATGTTTGCCCTGCGATGAGGTGGCAACTTGTCCAGGGTGTACCCCGCCTTCCGCCCAAATGCAGCTGGGATAGGCTCCGGCACCCGCCGCAAACCCAAAAGGGACAAGCAGTAGAAAATGGATGGATGGATAGCGCTTATAATAACAATATCACTAACGCAGACTGACTATAGCGGCTGTGATCAGGAGCTTGTGTGCGGATGTTGACATGATCGACTGATCAGCTGCTTCGTCAAACTTGATTCTATATCATAAATCATGCCTCTCACCTGGATTGTAGAAGGACGAGAACTTACTCCGACAAATTGGGACACTTTGTCAGACAATTTAGACCCGGAAATGGCGAAAACGACACGAAAAGACGCTTGGTTCCACCCCCCGTTTCATCGCGAGTGTTATCAGTCATTCTTCATCTAAATGGTAATATATGAATATTCCAGCAGTCGGCATCCTAATGACAGCTGACCTTGTACAGTAAGTGATGTTGTGTTATGTTTGTTGGCTCTCAAAGTCTGCAGTAATGAAAAAAAAGTGAATATACTTGTTACTACATTACATACTATATATACACCGTATTTTCCGCACTATAAGGCGCACCTAAAAACCAATTTTCTCAAAAGCTGACAGTGCGCCTTATAATCCGGTGCGCCTTATATGTGGACCATATTGAGCCACAACAAACCTAAACTTCATTTTCATAAAGTTGAGGTCTCGCAACTACAGTAAACAGCCGCCAACTTCTTTTTCCCCCGTAGAAGAAGTTCTTCTTCTACGGTAAGCAGCCGCCGAGTTCATTTTCCCCCCATAGAAGAAGCGCTTCTAACCCAAAAATGGCTCCTATTAAGAGACACGCTTACGACGCAGAGTTTAAACTTAAGACGATCAGTCACGCAGTAGTACACGGGAATAGAGCAGCAGCGAGGGAATTTAACATTAACAATTCAATGGTGTTTAATTCAGACACTGAAGAAGAAGAATTCGAGGGATTCGTGGATGAGGAATAACTTCATAAAGTGAGCTTTACATGTTTATTTTGTGTGTTGTGTTGTGTGACTTTAATGTTTGAGCAACGTTGAGTTATTGATATTGTTATTGCTCTGCACTATTTCGAGTGTTACTATATTGTGATTGCACTAACGTTTGATTTACTGTAACAGTATCACTATTTTTTACCTGTTTATTGAATCGAGGAAAAGTTGCCCTCCACTATGTGATATAAATGTTGCACTACATGTTATACCTTGCTGTTGTTAAAAGATAAACAAAACACCACGTCACTGACTTTACCTCGGGGAAAATAATAAAACAGCTGTTTATTCATTTTGGGAGTGGACAGAGTTGTCAGAACGCTGGTTTGTAATCTATTAATAAAGTTTGACTGACCTATCTGACTGTTTTGTTGACATTCCCTTTAGCGCAGCTCCATCTAATGGATGCATAGGTGCGCCTTATAATCCGCCTTATATATGAACAAAGTTTTGAAATATGCCATTCATTGAAGGTGCGCCTTATAATCCGGTGCGCCTTATAGTGCGGAAAATACGGTACTTAAAGGAGAACTACACTTTTTGGGGACTTTTACCTATCGTTCACAATCATTATAAAACACATCACAATGGATTTTTATTTTGTTGCATTCTAAATCAATTTGATCAAAAGTCTGTTTACAATGAAGCTTTCCAGAGCCGCACAATTCTGCCTATAAAGCCCTCAAAAAAACATTGAAACTCTTCCATTAAGATTAAGATTTTATATACATTAAGTATATATGTAATGGAACAGGCACATTTATAATAGCATTTAATATTTACGTATTTTGATCATTTTGAGCATAATTTAATTAATTGTTTTAATTAATTTCAAAAACGCATAATGACGTTTGCTTTTTTATTCTTAAATCACTGATTTCTGCTCACTGCAGACTTTATGAGAGCCAACAAACATAATAAAACATCACTCACTGTGCAAAGTCTGCTGTCACCAGGATGCTCATATATTCCCATTGAGGTGAAGAATGACTCATAATCGTCACGAAGAAACGGCGGATGGAACCATGTGTCATTTCGGCCATTTTTGGGTCTTAAATGGCTGTCAAAGTGTACCAACTTGTCCGAATACCTACTCAGACTTATTCTGTCCAGATGAGATGCATGATTTATGATGTACGATAAACTTTCACAAGCAAAGGAAGTAGCAGACCACTCGATAATGTAAACATTACACACAAGCTTGTGATCACAGCGCCATCATAAATAGAGTGTCTGCGTTAGCGATTATAATAATATCATTACTTGGTTAATATTCAAATCACGAAATGTAAATGGAGTATTGTTGACACTTTTTGGATGGTTATTTATCAGATTTTATGGGCGGAATAGTCGAGCTCCCATTGGCTCAGCTGTAAGCAGACTTTTATTAGAGTTTATTTAATATTTAGAATGCATTAAAAAAAATCCATATGTCGTCATGTCTTTCATAAAGAGTGTGAACAAATTTAAATTCCAAAGTGCAGTGCAGTTCCCCTTTAATACTCTTATATCAAACAATGGAGGTGTTTGGATGTTTTTAAGGGCTTTATGGGTAGAATAAAGTGACTCCCATGGGCTCCATTGTAAGCAGATTTTTGATCGCATTTATTTAATATTTAAAAGGCATTAAAAAAATAATACATCCATTGTCATGTCTTTCATAATGATTGAGAACGACTGGCAAGATTCCAAAAAGATTGCAGTTCCCCTTTAAAAAGGGGCCGATTAAAACAAATTAAATTGATGCATTTTGGTGTCCTTTAGTACAATTTTTTTTACTGACTTTAATAAAAAAAAATTGGTAACATATTGGGGAACATATTCTAAGTAACAAAGACTTTAGAGTTATTTGGACACTAGGGGGACATATAAGGGTTAGGGTTTCTAATAAGCAATAATTCTGAGGCTATTGAGGGAAGACTCTTAGTTAATGGCTTACTGGTTGTATAATAAGGCCATGCAGAATAAGGCATTAATAAGTACTTAATAATGACTAATTAAGAGCCAATATGTTACTAATTTGCATGTTAATAAGCAACTAATTAATGGTGAATATATTTCCCATACTAAAGTGTTACCAATATTTCTTATATGAAAAAAACGTCTTGAAATATAAATTTTTTCCCCCATCTTGACCGGGGTAACTGCAGTCTCTCCGCAATGAGCACAACTTTGGCAGTAAAAAAAAAAAAAAAGTATTAATTTTTTTTAAAGTGCCAATAATATAGATACACTGCACAACTGCTTCTAAAATACCCACAAAAAGTGGTAGATGTCTCCTGCATGTTTGAAAAAAAAAAAAGCAGATTGATTGTACAGATATGGTGTTGTTTCTGCTGGGCAAGTATGCCTGACGCGCCTCCTACAGCGCCTTGAGTCAGCTGCAGGGTCATCAGCCGGGGACCACCGCTCATTGGAGTTTCGCTCTCTTTAACCCCGGAGCGGTGGCAGGGACGTCTCCCTGCCACCCCCTGCAGCTGACCCATCTTATTGCCTCGACCCCCAGTACTTATCCCTCCTCCTCAGCCACAACCAGAAGCTTCCCTTTTCTGCTTCCTCAGCAAGGGCCTTAGCTTCCCTTTGGAGCTTAGCCCCAGTCGTTCCCACATCTCGGAGCAGCCTTATAGTTGATGTGCCGACGAAGCCCCGACAGCCTAATTCCACAGGGTAGATGGTAGTGGACCAGCCTGCCTCTCTGCACTCAGCAGCCAGATCTGCATACTTGGCTGCTTTGCGCTCGTAGGCTGATTGGATTCCCTCCTCCCAGGGGATGGTGAGCTCAATCAGTATGGCAGACTTAGTAACAGCAGACCATAGCACGATGTCTGGGCGGAGTGAAGTGGTGGTGATTTCACGGGGGAACTGGAGCTGGTTGCCGATGTCAGCCCTCATACTCCAGTCCCTTGCCAGAGAGAAGAAACTGCGGGGGCCTCGTCGGCTGGTGTGTCCTTTGCCTTCCCCTGGCCTCACAAACATGACAGGAAGTTGCTTGGCTATGGGCCTCTTGTCTACTGCTCTCCAGGACTTCGGCCAGTTTCCTCAGGACTTGATCATGCCGCCATCTGTAGCGACCCTGTGTCAGCGCGATCTTGCAGCCTGATAGCAAGTGCTGCAGGCTGGCGTTGGGAGCACCACACAGGGGACAGCTCTCCTCCTGGCCGAACCACTGGTGGAGGTTTCTAGGGCATGGTAAGGTGTCATAGGTTGCCCTGAGTAGGAAGCTGAGTCTGGCTTGTGGCATCTTCCATAGGTCGGCCCAGCTGATGGGTCTGCTGATGGTACCTTCCCAAGTGGTCCATCTTCCTTGGCGACCTTGAGACACGGCCTTTATGGTATATTGCTCCTGGTTTGCCCTTGAGACCTCCTCCACAACCATGGCTCTGCGTTCCCTCTTTGTGGCCTTGGACCAGAGGCGTGGAGAATCACCCCAGCCAAGCCCCGCTCTCCCTACTTGCACCCTGCCAACTATCTCTTGGTGTTGGAGCCTGCCAATGGCCTTGGCGACCTCTGGCCCTGCTTGCCACTTCCGGCCTGTTCGGGTGGGTACACGTGCATTCCTCACTGTAGGATCTGAGAATTCTTCAAGCTCAAGAACCAGTCTGGCCTTCTCTTGCTTATAGCCCAGGGTGATGGACTGGATCGGCAGATGCAGCGAAGTTGCACCAAATAAGCCAGTGTCGGAGAAGCAACGCGGTAGGCCCAGCCACTTTCGGATGTAGGAGTTGGCTAGTCTGTCCAACCCGTTGACTGTTGAGGATGGAATCTCGCACATCTTCAGTGGCCACATAACCCTTTGGTACAGTGTGAAGTTATAAAACACTAAATGAGTGTCTCCATGGTGATGCCCTGTCACTTAAATAAGGCGATCTGCGCCACTTTTCAATACACGCAGTCTTAATAGATCACCAGAACATGCCCACTCACAGTACAAGCTATTTTATAGATTGCGCACGCTGTTTAGCACGTGGTATTTCGATCTTGGTAAATCAGGCCCTGTGTGTGTGCAACCAGAAGCTCACCTGCAATTCCACCAGCCAGTCTATCAGGACAGCCCGCATTTCCTGGCTGAGGCTAGGCTGCTTGCTCATGTAGTCGCACAGGACAAACTTCTCCTAAAAAGGACAAAATAAACTTTAGAAAAAAATGTTGTTTTTTTGACCGAATGGATCACCACTTGACTCACCTCTCTTTGCTTGAGGTAGCTAAAGATCTCCATTGCATACTCAGGACACATACGGGTGTCCTCCGAGTACTCCGAGTCGACGTCAAACTCTGCTGGAACCTGCAGGGATGAAGGAGAACGAGTCTGCACTTTTCTTCCACGGTCGCTTCCATGGACGGCGCCGCTCACCTGTGGTCTCCTGAGGTGTGGCGGCACCTCGTAGACGGCAGCTTCCAGTTTGCCGGCTGGAGCTGCTTCCTTCTCATCGTCCTCATCCTTTTCGACTGGATTCTCCACAGAGCTCTCTGAAGAGGACCTGTGCAATTAGAAGCAGGATTTTGAAATGTTTATTTCTTTTTAATGGAGCAACTAGCAGGAAGATTTACTGAGAGGAAAAACACAACAGCACCCCTCATTATTTTGAAGTAAATATTACACAAATGCAGCGAATAAACCAATATGGCAAAGGTACCCTTTCAGCTTGGTTGCTTTCTTTGATGACAGAGAGGGGGCGCTTGTTTTCTTCACCTGCTTCTTTCTCAGCTCCTTCTTGCCAGGGAGGCTGATCTGGACCTTTGACTGCAAAACACATTGGTGTGTAAACTCACCGCTTTTATTTTAAATCTGTCCCCTCTTAAATCTCACCCTCAGCTCACACTGGCATGCAATCAAAATTCTAAATTATTTTTTTTTACATTTTACTCAAGGACTTGCGTTGCACCAAGGACGACTTGCCAGCCAGAGTGAGTTGGCTGCACAGCCCTGGCGGTAGCCGCCAATAACATCAGCTTCAGCAATCGCATTCTTGTGTACACTTCTCTTCCATACTTTTATTTTTTACTATTTTTGGGGATCCTCGATACACACATCAAGAGTGTTACTAAAACGGCCTTCTTTCATCTCCGTAATATTGCAAAAATGTGTTCCATTTTGTCCACCAGCGACGCTGAGATCATTATTCATGCGTTCGTTACGTCTCGTCTCGATTACTGAAACGTGTTATTTTCGGGCCTCCCTATGTCTAGCATTAAAAGATTACAGTTGGTACAAAATGTGGCTGTTAGACTTTAGACAAGAACAAGAAAGTTTGATCATATTACGCCTATACTGGCTCACCTGCACTGGCTTCCTGTGCACTTAAGATGTGACTTTAAGGTTTTACTACTTTCGTATAAAATACTATACGGTCTAGCTCCATCCTATCTTGCTGATTGTATTGTACCATATGTCCCAGCAAGAAATCTGTGTTCAAAGAACTCTGGCTTATTAGTGATTCCCAGAGCCCCAAAAAAGTCTAGAACTTTTTCTATTCGGGCTCCAGTAATATGGAATGCCCTCCTGGTAACAGTTAGAGATGCTACCTCAGTAGAAGCATTTAAGTCCCATCTTAAAACTCATTTGTATACTCTAGCCTTTAAATAGACCCCCCTTTTAGACCAGTTGATCTGCCCTCTCTTTTCTGCTCTGACCCCTCTCTTGCGTGGAGAGGTTATTATTAGGTGACCACAGATTGTGCGCTAGCTGTTCAAAGTCGGGACCCGAGGTGGACCACTCATCTGTGCATCAGTTGGGGACATCTCTGCGCTGCTGAGTTGTGTCCACTCAAGATGATCCCCAGCTGGCCCCACTATGGACTGGACTCTCACACTATTAACTACATCCACTCGACGTCCATTGCACTGATCAGCCGATCAGCTGCTGTTGACGGTCCCTGACACAAAGCTGAAGCTTAGAGGTGACAGAGCTTTCGCCACTGCTGCTCCCAAGCTCTGGAACGACCTACCTCTGAGTATTAGACAAGCCTCCTCTCTTCCTGTTTTTAAATCTCTCTTAAATACATACTTTTATTCCATGGCTTTTAACACTGAGTGATATCCATCCTGCAATGGCGCCCCATAATACACATGCTGTGAACCTGTTTTTTATGTTTTTATTTATTCTATTTTATTTATTTATTTTTTATCGTGTTTTGTTTGTGTTGCGTTTGCTCGGTACTCGTATTATCTTTTAACCTGCCCATTGTACAGCACTTTGGCTACCCCTGTGGTAAATTTTAAATGTGCTTTATAAATAAAGTTGATTTGATTTGATTTGATTTGCACTGGTCGCACAGTGGGAGCGGGGGGGAAGGGGTTGGGTCCCCACATCCACGTTCCCCTCCAAGGTTTCTCTTTGTATCCCATTGGGTTGAGTTTTTTCTTGCCCTGATGTGGGATCTGAGCCGAGGATGTCGTGGCTTGTGCAGCCCTTTGAGACACTCGTGATTTAGGGCTATATAAATAAATTAGATCAGATTGATTGACACAGTGAGATTCAAAATGCCTTGAAAGGCGCTTACTGATACCCCACCTACTAAAATGTAAACCAAAGCCTCACGTTGGTCAAGTTTAGAAAGGCTGTCCTCTTTTTCGGGGCCCCACAAGAAGGGGAAGTGGACCTCTTGACCTGAGAACCATCGTCCTGTAAAAAAACAGACATAAGTAAAACTTTTTCTTTTTGCACACACAAAAAAAAAAAGTTCCAAATAAAGGCTTTTTTTTTTTTTAACCTGGTTCTCAGAAACACATGGCTTAGTTTTCTTATCCGCTGCAGGCGCTGTAAGTTTCCTGAGTCTCGGCATGGCTTTTATCCTCTGCAACATCGTATGTGTGGAATTAGAAAAGCCAGACAACAGACAAAACAACGCATCCTCGCACGTTCAACACGTGTTTAGGGTAAAGCTCGTCAACTGCCCAAAATGCACTTTTCCCCTACCTTGGTTGATGATATCAAAAAGTCGAACACGTCAATGTTATGGGGGGGGAATCGGCGTATAGTTGATAAATATCGTTGCTTTGAACTGAGGCAGCACACTGCTTTACAACGGAAAAGGTTGTTGCTCGAATTTTGCAGCACGTGCATCTGATTGGCCAGAATTTAAGCGTCGTCAGCCAATGAGCGAGTTCTAAAGTTCTAAAGAGCGCTTGGTTTGTTTACCGAGAGCTTCCTGAGTGTGTATGGAAGAGCGGGGGGTCTGCATTTCCTGGGTTTAGGGTTCAAATAAAAACCGTTAACTATCCTAGAATGCGTATGGCATTTCATTCATCGTTTTTTTTTCCTCGAAAAAAGTCGTGGGCATAATTTGCAAGGGGGTTGTCTTCGCGACAAACATTAGCGGGAGGAGCCTGTGAATTTTTCTACTCAGTGCCGTCAGTTGAATGCAGCTATTTGATTGGTTCATGGAACCAAAACATGCAGCAGTTCCATATTATACGGCAGTGTTTTTCAACCACTGTGCCGTGAGATACAGTCTGGTGTGACGTGGGAGATTATCTAATTTCACGTATTTGGGTTAAAAATATTTTTTGCAAACCAGTAATAATAGTCTGCGAATAATGTGTTGTTGTTGAGTGTCGGTGCTGTCTAGAGCTCGGCAGAGTAACCGTGTAATACACTTCCATATCAGTAGGTGGCAGCAGGTTGCTTTGTAGATGTAGGAAACAGCGGGAGGCAGCATGCAGGTAAAACGGTATCTAATGCTTAAACCAAAAATAAACAAAAGGTGAGTGCCCCTAAGAAAAGGCATTGAGGCTAAGGGAAGGCTATGCAGAACGAAACTAAAACTGAACTGGCTACAAAGTAAACAAAAACAGAATGCTGGACGACAGCAAAGACTTACTGTGGAGCAAAGACGGCGTCCACAATGTACATCCAAACATGACATGAGTTAGCGAAGATCCGGGCATCACGCGCGCTGCCTGGCCATTTCACAGTCACATCCATAAAGCAATATTTGTAGTCACACACACATCACATCCACGGGAGGAAGGGACAAAGTTTTTCGCCAAGTAGAATCACAGATGACTCGGACATTCCAAAGTTCTCTTGCCGTCTGAGATGTGTTGTATCCGAAATGGTTGCAATCGCCTGTTGCCTTCTCTTAAGGCAGTGTTTTTCAACCACTGTGCCGCGGCACACTAGTGTGCCGTGAGATACAGTCTGGTGTGCCGTGGGAGTTTATCAAATTTCACCTATTTGGGTTAAAAATATTTTTTGCAAACCAGTAATTATAGTCTGCAAATTATGTGTTGTGGGCAGCACGGTGGAAGAGGGGTCAGTGCGTCTGCCTCACAATACGAAGGTCCTGAGTAGTCTTGGGTTCAATCCCAGGCTCGGGATCTTTCTGTGTGGAGTTGGCATGTTCTCCAGGGATATGCACCTGGGGATAGGTTGATTGGCAACACTAAATTGGCCCTAGTGTGTGAATGTGAGTGTGAATGTTGTCTGTCTATCTGTGTTGGCCCTGTGATGACGTAGCGACTTGTCCAGGGTGTACCCCGTCTTCCGCCCGATTGTAGCTGAGATAGGCTCCAGCACCCCCCGCGACCCCAAAGGGAATAAGCGGTTGAAAATGGCTGGATGGATGGCTGGAAATTATGTGTTGTTGTTGAGTGTCGGTGCTGTCTAGAGCTCGGCAGAGTAACCGTGTAATACTCTTCCATATCAGTAGGTGGCAGCAGCAAGCTAATTGCTTTGTAGATGTCGGAAACAGCGGGAGGCAGGGTGCAGGTAAAACCGTGTCTAATGCTTAAACCAAAAATAAACAAAAGGTGAGTGCCCCTAAGAAAAGGCATTGAAGCTAAGGGAAGGCTATGTAGAACGAAACTAAAACTGAACTGGCTACAAAGTAAACAAAAACAGAATGCTGGACGACAGGAAAGACTTACTGTGGAGCAAAGTCGGCGTCCACAAAGTACATCCGTATATGACATGACAATTGACAATGTCCCCACAAAGAAGGATAAAAACAACTGAAATATTCTTGATTGCTAAAACAAAGTAGATGTGGGAAATATCGCTCAAAGGAAGACATGAAACTGCTACAGGAAAATACCAAAAAAAAGAGAAAAAGCCACCAAAATAGGAGCGCAGGACAAGAACTAAAACACTACACACAGGAAAACAGCAAAAAACTCAAAATAAGTTACGGCGTGATGTGACAGGTCGTGACAGTACACCTACTTTGAGACAAGAGCTATAGTGGTGCATGTTGGTTATGGTTTAAATTCATATCCAACAATTGCGACGACTTTTTTCTGTCAACTTTTTAATGATTTCTGCTGGTGGTGTGCCTCCGGATTTTTTTTAATGCAAAAAATGTGCCTTGGCTTAAAAAAGGTTGAAAAACACTGTTATATGGCTATTGAAGGACGAGCCCTTCAAAATAAGTTTTTTTCTACTCGAAGTTATAACATAAGATTTTGATCATATCCCAATATACTTTATACCCTAATTCAGTTCAGTTCAGTTCTGCTTCAGTTTATTTCAAACATGCATACGATACAATGTAATGCATCACACAATTCCAGTTGTTTCATTACAGCACATCCGAAAAGGAGTAGGAAGAAGCAGAGCTTATTTAGCCCTACCCCTTTTCATACCATAGCAATTTTATCCAATTTCCTTGTTCTCTGTAACAGAACAGTGAACAAATAAATAATAAATGAATAATATACCATAGTAATCAAACAAATATTAAATACATAAATAATATGTGTCTAATTCACGCTCCAATACTCCCAAATGTCCACTCGAGCGCAGCATAGGAAAATAATCCTTCCAGTAAACTTCCTGTAAACAACTGTAAATACATAAATAATCTTTGTCTCAATTAAAAAAAAAGGGTTCAAGATGTTCATCATAATTCTTGTTCTGTGTTCTTTGTTTGATTTCTTTGGTTAATCCATTGCATAATTTAATTCCACATACTGATATACTAAAGATTTTAAGTGTTGTACGAGCATACAAATGTTTTAAATAAGATTTTCCTCTGAGGTTATATTTCTCCTCTTTTGTTGAGAAGAATTGTTGTACGTTCTTGGGTAGCAGGTTATAGTTTGCTTTATACATCATTTTAGTTGTTTGCAAATGCACCAAATCGTTGAATGTCAATAATTGTGATTCAGTAAATAAAGGGTTTGTATGTTCTCTATATCCGACATTATGTAGTATTCTGATTGATCTTTTTTGTAACACAGTTAGTGAATGAAGCGCACATTTGTAGTTGTTTCCCCATATTTCTACACAATAACTCAGATATGGTAACACTAGTGAGCAGTAGAGAATATGAAGTGATTTTTGGTCTAGAACATGTTTTGCTTTATTCATTATTGATGTGTTTCTTGCTACTTTAAGTTATACATTTTTTTCATGAGGTCTCAGTTCATTGTATCATCTATTATCACACCCAAAAATGTGTTTTCTTTTACCCTTTCAATATTTACTCCGTCTATTTGTATTTGTGTTTGACTTTCTCTTCTACTGTTACCAAATAGCATTATTTTAGTTTTACTGAGATTCAAAGGTAACCTGTTTTTGTCAAACCATCTTTTTAATTTGTTCATTGCTTCTGTTATTGTTTGTATTATACGTTGCACCTCATCTCCTGTTATTACTTTACCAAAGCATTGTTCAACCCATCCTTATGTACTGTTCCACATGTTTTTTCACCATGCTTTCTGTAACCAATTGGACCAAACTCACACGCATTACAAACATAGCAGCTAAAATCATCGGCCTACCCACACCCAACATTTCAGACTTAAACTACAGGTCCATCACCCGACTAGCAAAAACAATAGTCCAGGATATCACTCACCCACTACACCAATACATCATCCCACTACCATCAGGGCGCAGGTACAGAACTATCACATTCCGGAGGGCCCGCCTCAGGAAAAACCTTATCCCTGCAGCTATAGCCGACCTTAACAGCAGGCCCGGCCGACCTGTCTGACAGGCCTGTAAATGTGTGTTAGTCATGTATGATGTCTTTTTGTTATTTTTTGTGATGTGTAATGTCTATTGTTTAAAATGTACGGCAGTGACAATGAATTTCCCCAAGGGGACCAATAAATCTAAATCTAAAATTAAAATCTAAATCTATTATCTTCTGTGTGTTGTCTCCTGAACAAAACACAGTTGTCTCATCTGCAAATAATACTAACTTTAAGTTCTTTGTGACTTTACAAATGTCATTTATGTAGAGATTGAACAATTGTGGTCCAAGTATTGATCCCTGAGGTATGCCACAAGATATGTTTAGCTCTGTAGAAGTGTGTTTCCCAATCTTCACGTATTGCTTCCTGTTGGTTAAGTAGCTTCTTATCCAGTTCAAGACCAACCCTCTGATTCCATACCTTTCTAATTTGTTTATTAAGATACTGTGATTAATTGTGTCAAATCCATAAACACTGCAGCAGCACATTTTTTACTATCTATTGCATTTGTGATCTCTTCCATTATTTCGATTAATGCCATTGATGTTGAGATGTTGGCTCTGTATCCGTTTTGGTTGTCTGTGAGTGTTTTGTTTTTATTTATGAATTTGTGTAATCTGTTGTTCAAGAGTTTTTCAATGGTTTTAGAAAATTGTGGAAGTGGAGAAACATGTCTGTAGTTTTTAAGCTGGTGTTTGTCGCCAGTCTTATGAATCGGTACGATTTTAGCTATTTTCATTTTATCTGTGAATTTACCTGTTTGAAATGATAGGTTGCTGATATATGTTAGAGGATCTAAAGTCTCTTCAATAACCTTTTTTATCCTTTTCATATCAATTTCGTTGCAATCAGGTGGAACAGATGAAACTAATGGGTAACCATGCAAACAAGACAAGGGAGTGAAAAGCCAGAAACTAAAGAGTCCAATAACTAAACAAAACAAAACATGATTACACAGACATGACAGTAGTCCTTTTATGGTGCATCTGACATCCACAATTAAATTACACCGGATTGAAAATACCCAACAATATTGAAACTACATAATGATAAACAATTTAAAATAAAAGTACAATACAAATACAACAAACATTTCATTGTTTTGTGGTGGCTCTTCCTATGTATAGTGTTAGTTCTTGTCCAACACTCTTATTTTGTAGTTTGCAGCTTTTTTTCTTTTGTCTTTGCAGCCTCTTTATATTAAATTAAACATTGGTTACTCTTTTTACCTGCACGCTGTCTCCCGCTGTCCTCTGCATCCCTGGGATCACGACCACTTCTGCTATCATGCGGCACAACCGCCGCAGTAATCGGTATTTGGATCGAACTGCCCACCTCAAAGGATTACAACATTGACATATTCATGAATCAGTGTATCTGCTCAATGCACACTCTCTGGAGTATAAAACACGCATAGGTGTCAAAAAGATTAAGTATTGCCTCCTTGTTTTGTATTTAATTTGTGAGTATTGAACCAAAAGACACAAATCTGCTCTGCAAGAATGAATTGTAAAAAAGCCAAAGCCGCATCAAGTGCAGAGCATTTCCTCTTGCTGTCACACAGGAAGTTTGTCTTTTTTTCGTGAACACTCTCATCTTAGGACGCCTGCAACAAGACACTGGTGAGTAAGGCCGGCAGGTGCATTTTCATTCTAATTGTATCCAGTTGGCTCTAAATATTATTCATAAACACATTCTGAGTATTTTATGTGCTACAATTGAGCTCAATACGCAAATATTTGCACTAGCACTAAACACTCAACCTACTGGTGCGCTGACTTAACTTTTAAAGGGAAACATTATCACCAGACGTCAATATATACCTTGATGTTGCAGAAAAAAGACCATATATTTTTTTAACCGATTTCCGAACTCTAAATGGGTGAATTTTGGCGAATTAAACACCTTTCTATTATTCGCTCTCGGAGCGATGACGTCACGTTGTGACGTCACATCGGGAAGCAATCTGCCATTTTCTCAAACAACCGAGTCAAATCAGCTCTGTTATTTTCCGTTTTTTTCGACTGTTTTCCGTACTTTGGAGACATCATGCCTCGTCGGTGTGTTGTCGGAGGGTGTAACAACACGAACAGGGACGGATTCAAGTTGCACCAGTGGCCCAAAGATGCGAAAGTGGCAAGAAATTGGACGTTTGTTCCGCACACTTTACCGACGAAAGCTATGCTACGACAGAGATGGCAAGAATGTGTGGATATCCTGCGACACTCAAAGCAGATGCATTTCCAACGGTAAAGTCAAAGAAATCTGCCGCCAGACCCCCATTGAATCTGCCGGAGTGTGTGAGCAATTCAGGGACAAAGGACCTCGGTAGCACGGCAAGCAATGGCTGCAGTTTGTTCCCACAGACGAGCGAGCTAAACCCCCCTGGATGTCTTGGCTCACACCGTCCCTTATGCCACCGAAGATGATCAAGAGAAGAATATCGACCCTAGCTTCCCTGGCCTGCTGACATCAACTCCAAAACTGGACAGATCAGCTTTCAGGAAAAGAGAGCGGATGAGGGTATGTCTACAGAATATATTGATTGATGAAAATTGGGCTGTCTGCACTCTCAAAGTGCATGTTGTTGCCAAATGTATTTCATATGCTGTAAACCTAGTTCATAGTTGTTAGTTTCCTTTAATGCCAAACAAACACATACCAATCGTTGGTTAGAAGGCGATCGCCGAATTCGTCCTCGTTTTCTGTCGTGTCGTTTTCGTCGGTTTCACTTGCATACGGTTCAAACCGATATGGCTCAATAGCTTCAGTTTCTTCTTCAATTTCGTTTTCGCTACCTGCCTCCACACTACAACCATCCGTTTCAATACATGCGTAATCTGTTGAATCGCTTAAGCCGCTGAAATCCGAGTCTGAATCCGAGCTAATGTCGCTATAGCTTGCTGTTCTATGCGCCATGTTTGTTTGTGTTGGCATCACTATGTGACGTCACAGGAAAATGGACGGGTGTATATAACGATGGTTAAAATCAGGCACTTTGAAGCTTTTTTTAGGGATATTGCGTGATGGGTAAAATTTTGAAAAAAACTTCGAAAAATAAAATAAGCCACTGGGAACTGATTTTTAATGGTTTTAACCCTTCTGAAATTATGATAATGTTCCCCTTTAAGAGAAAGGCCAAACGCTGGGATGCATTTCCAAACTGGCAGTGGCGGAGAAGTGATGGAGAAATATCGTCTGGATGATGACACTTGTGAAAGGGCTTTATTGGAAGTTGAGCTGTGCCTCCTGTTTCACCGTGTGGCGACAAGCTGTTTTTGTGTGGGGGTTTTCAACACTTTTTTCCCACATAGATGGGAGTTGTTATGAAATAAAAGCCATAAATGGGTTGTTCCGTCCCCACAGAATACAATGGAGGCCTCAAGTGGACAGAACCAGTCTTCCTACCGTGATAACTTTGCCGACAAGATGGCAGACAGAGTATTGCAGTCAAGTTTAAGGCAAATTCAGGACCTTGACCTGCAGACCACAACGTCCCCCTTAAGTGGACACACTTCCTCCGAATGCGGCCTGGCCAGAGAGGTCAACTGGGCCTCTCGCGACACATCAGTGGCCAAAATGGACACTTTTGCAGAGTCTCTAGCCGGTGACATCATGAACTTGTGTGTTCAAAGCTGGCGAGGAGGAGAAGAACTGGGTGGACTGTCACACCAACTGGCTGAAACCATCATCACGTCCTCCACCCGGGAAGCCAAGATGCTTTTGTAAAGGGGTTCTAATGTTATTTCAAGCAGCGATGCTCAAAATATTCATCTGGGTGGTTTTAATTCCGTTCAGTTCAGTTCAGTTTCAGTTTATTTGGAACATGCATACGATACAATGTCGTTTTTCTACTCGAAGTTATAACATAAGATTTTAATCATATCCCAATATACTTTATACCCTAATTCAGTTCACTTCAGTTCTGTTTCAGTTTATTTCGAACATGCATACAATACAATGTAGTGCATCACACAATTACAGTTGTTTCATTACAGCACGTCCGAAAAGGACTAGGAAGAAGCAGAGCTTATTTAGTCCTACCCCTTTTCATACCATAGCAATTTTATCCAATTTCCTTGTTATCTGTAACAGAACCGTGAACAAATAAATAATAAATAAATAATATACCATAGTAAGCAAACAAATATTACAAATACATAAATAATCTTAGTCTAATTCACGCTGCAATACTCCCAAATGCCCACTAGAGAGCAGCATAAGACAATAATCCTTCCAGTAAACTTCCTGTAAACAACTGGTGTCACTTTAGATTACCTTTTGCTTGCAAAGCTGATCCTGCTGAGAAGAACTAAAAACATAAAAAAAAAATTTAAAAAAAAGATGGAATAGATAGATGCAAATAAATGTCATCAAGAGTGTGGAAGATACTGCCCATCTGTACACACACACACACACACTTGCCTTGTATGCATATAACATACTGTACTAAGTCTTCATTAAAAGCTTGCATGCAGCCAAATGTTCTGTTTTGCTGTTCATTGTGGGGCAGTTAACATATCTGCAGCCTTACTGTAGAGCTTCCTGTGAGTCGCCTTCATGGGGTCGGAACAAAGCAGCTCTAAAAAGCCTTGCTCATATTTGCTTTATTGCCTTTTGAGACAAGTTTTCTACTTGCAAAAGAATTCTCACTTCTCTTCAGATCAGTGACAAATTCCGGTGGGTTATAGCTTGTAAGAAAGAGGCTGAATGTTCTATTTCTGGTTTCCGGGTTTTGAGGGGCCTGGCACTGTAAAACGTGCCGGGCAAAAGACTGAAGCGGGTACTTCCAGTCACACTTTTTTGGAATTTTGCCTATCATTTATAATCTCTATGTGAGACACAAACACATATGGCGTTCTCTTTTTTGTGCATTCTAACTCGTTAAAATCCGTTAGCAAGAGGCAGCTAACACCACAGGTAATGGGTATTCAATTTATTGCACCTATAAAAAAAACCTTTAAAAAACCTCCAACAACGTAATGTAGTAACAGGCACATTCATAATAACGTGATAATTATGTATTTAGGTCATTTTAAGCATTGTCAGAACTGTTTTGGGGGGGTCGTATTGATTTTACTGAGCGCAACGTTCACTATTTCCTTCAACAACAACTTCATTAAAGCAACAGACTTCATTAAAGCCCACAACGACTACTTTAGGACAAATGATGATCCAGAACTAGAGATGTCCGCCGATATTATCGGCCGATAAATGCGTTAAAATGTAATATCGGAAATTATCGGTATCGGGGTTTTTTTTAAATTTATTTTATTTTTTTTATTAAATCAACATAAAAAACACAAGATACACTTACAATTAGTGCACCAACCCAAAAAAACTCCCTCCCCCATTTACACTCATTCACACAAAAGGGTTGTGTCTTTCTGTTATTAATATTCTGGTTCCTGCAATATATATCAATATATATCAATACAGTCTGCAAGGGATACAGTCCGTAAGCACACATGATTGTGCGTGCTGCTGGTCCACTAATAGTACTAACCTTTAACAGTTAATTTTACAAATTTTCATTAATTACTAGTTTCTATGTAACTGTTTTTATATTGTTTTACTTTCTTTTTTATTCAAGAAAATGTTTTTAATTTATTTTATTATTATTTTTTAAAAGTACCTTATCTTCACCATACCTGGTTGTCCAAATTAGGCATAATAATGTGTTAATTCCACGACTGTATATATCGGTTGATATCGGTATCGGTTGATATCGGTATCGGTAATTGAAGAGTTGGACAATATCGGAGTATCGGATATCGGCAAAAAGCCAGTATCCCTATCCAGAACCCTATGTTTTTGTGGCTAAATAAAAGGAGGATGATCTACACATTTTAGAAGCTATGTGATAAGCAGATTCAGCTCTAGTGAAACACTGAACATAGCAGTGTTAGTACGTGTTAAACAACAGATACAAAACTAAAAATATAATATAACAATCACTTACTGTACAATGTCCGCATTCACTGGTATGCAGACTGATGGGACAGTTATATCTTTCAGCACATGATGAATTCCTCATAATCCTCACTCCTGAGGTTAAAAAAAAAAAAGAATAAAAAGGTGACCGCAAACAAAATGTCTTTTCGTGTCTTTCTCACGGTGTCTTCGGGTCCAAGTTGAAAGTCAAAGTTGACCAACCAAAAGTGAGGTATGATTTAGAATCTATAATTATACATAGTACCGAATATGATTAATTAGTATCGCGGTACTATACTAATACCGGTATACCGTACAACCCTACTGACATCTAGTGCAGTGGTTCTTAACCTTGTTAGAGGTACCGAACCCCACCAGTTTCATATGCGCATTCACCAAACCCTTCTTTAGTGAAAAATAAAATGCTTTTTTTTTTTTCAAATTCAAAACAAAGTTATATGTTTTTGGTAACACTTTAGTATGGGGAACATATTCTAAGTAACAAAGACTTAATTTAGAGTTATTTGGTTAGGGTTAGGGTTAGAGGGTTAGGGCCAGGGTTAGAGGGTTAAGGTTATAATAAGGCCATGCCGAATAAGGCATTAATAAGTACTTAATAATGATTAGTTAAGAGCCAATATGTTACTAATTGCAACTAATTAATGGTGAATATGTTCCCCATACTAAAGCATTACCATGTTTTTTTACTGGTGCACAAAATGAACCGTGCATGAACATCACCTTGTTCAAAGAACAAAACCAACACAGTGCATAAACTCACAACAAATTACACACCTGCAAACTAGTCAGCTGTTGCCGTATCCGTAATACGCCGATAGGGAGAAGTTTGTATTTACACGATGAGTCGGGTGTGTTTTGACCTCCACCGAACCCCTGAGCCCGACTCACCGAACCCCTAGGGTTCGATCTAACCCAGGTTAAGAACCACTGATCTAGTGTCTACTTTTAAGTCTGCATGGTATAAGATGAGTAAAACATCAATGCAGTATTTGTATGCTATTTGACAATGACAACAATTCATAAAATCAAAAGTGGATTCAGTGCTAATGAAAAAAACAATCAATATTAAAATAAGCCTCAAAACATTGCAACTTTTGCCGCAACTTTCTGAAAAAGCGGCCGCGAATACAGGCAATCGCAAAAAAAACCACCAAATCCCGGAGACGCTGAACGACAAAATCATGGTGAACATGGTTCATCGTTAATCTCCTTTTAGTTGATCTGAGGCTGAGGTTGATTTTCACCTTTTCAAGTCTCATAGGACGTTTGAAGTTTGCACTGAGTTGAAAGACAGCCTCCACCGTCATGTTGGGAAGCAACAAAAACAACTGATTCCCGTGAAAAAGGCGAAGGTTCAGGAAAAACCTGATACATTTTAGGGAGCCAGGAATGTGTCCTACAATGTAATATTATGTCAATGTGCTATGCTACGAATTCATAAAGACTGATGGCCTCAGAATCAGTGAATTTGATCCACACTCGGACCATCGGGCTTCTCCGGTTCCACATCTGACCTCTGACTTTTAACACCGTCACGCTCGTTCTCCTATCAAAAGTCCCAATTCCCTGCAGCCGGCGGCTGTTTATCTGTCATGTAGAAACACTGACGCTATCGGTTTCCCTGGAAGGAAGGAGAGTGGCGGAAGTGGTGTTGAAAAGGACGCAATCGCTGCGTCGGACATGTCGGAACACGGAAGCGTGTTTGGACGGTGCTGTGAGAACTCCCAGCTTCTGTTATTGGAGGTTTATGTGGCTGCTGCCAATCTAGTTCCACCGCAGCTTTTGTTTGGATTCCCAAAAGACGACGCTTGGAGTGTCGAGTCAATCTGGAAGGAAAAATGATTTGCGGAAGGCACCCCCACCCTCGGGCAGAGTGGTGCATGTTGAGACAGCAACACAGGTGTCAAATACTGTCTCGCGTCTGCGGTCACTGTGCGACCTTGCAGAGCTCAAATAGCCCGCCAAGGTTTTGTTTTTTCTTATTTTTTCTGTAATGACACCTTTTATTGCAAAGTGTATGGAAAATGACAGTTTCATACACACTAAAGTTGTCCAAAGTGTGGCCCAGGGGCCATTCATTAAATGTGGCATATGATAACATTAATCGAAGCAATGTAAGTAAGTAAAGAAAGAAAGCACAATTAAATGTTGATACTAATGACTAATAACACGAAGCCTTTTTCTAAAATTAAATAAAGTTATACAAATATTATAGTAGTTTTATATACAAAACCCAAAACCAGTGAAGTTGGCACACTGTGTAAGTCGTAAATAAAAACAGAATGCAATGATTTGCAAATCCTTTTCAACTTATATTCAATTGAATAGACTGCAAAGACAAGATATTTAATGTTCGAACTGAGAAACTGAATTTATTTTTGCAAATAATCATTAATTGACAATTTAATGGCAGCAAATCGTTGCAACAAAGTTGGCACAGGGGACTAACCAAAAAAATCAAGAATATTACAACAAAAGTGTTGTAAATTAGCTTTGGCTACAAACACTATGATGCATACATTGGATAACTGTTTCAGATGTCTATGTTTTTGTATCTGTCCCTATTTCAAATAAACCTCTATAATAATATAATATAATAAAAGTTAAACCTGTGAGATTTATCACTTTGCACCTCATTATTATATATCATTATTTTTCCTGGGGGAACTTTCCTGAAGGAATCAATAAAGTTAGAAAGTATTGCACATGACTTTCTTCTTTACCACTGAAAAAACTATACAAGGGATCTTACATTATTTTTTAAATAAAATAAATTATACTTTTGAACATTGATTAAACGTAGTAAATTACTTGCTTGCATAATTTAAATGACCTTTTATGACCAATACCTTAATATTTGGACACAAATGCAATTTAATTGTCACAATGTCATACAGTAATACTTTTTAAAGGTTTTACTCGACTGTGCTACATTTATGTGTTCAAAACATGCAAAAAGTTGTATCTAAAGTCCCATTAGAGTGTTATATAAAGTGAAATTTGCCAGCGATTTGCATGCATTGACTTTGCATTGATCTAAACACTGACCGTAAAACAACCTGTACCGTTTTTTGGGTAACAAGCCACACTTACAGTAAAGGAGCATGTACAGTCAAAATAAATTACGTGATTAATATCCATTTAAATACGAATGAGACAGTATTGTTTTGCAAATACAAAACCCAAAAGCAGTGAAGTTGTGTAATTCGTAAATAAAAACCGAATACAATGATTTGCAAATCCTTTTCAAATTATATTCAATTGAATAGACTGCAAAGACAAGATATTTAATGTTCGAACTGAAAAACTTCATTTTTTTTGCAAATAATAATTGACTTAGAATTTAATGGCATTGCAAAAGAGTTGGCACAGGGGCATTTTACCACTGTGTTACATGGCCTTTCCTTTTAACAACACTCAGTAAACGTTTGGGAACTGAGGAGACCAATTTTTGAAGTTTTTCAGGTGGAATTTTTTCCCATTCTTGCTTGATGTACAGCTTAAGTTGTTCAACAGTCCGGGGTCTCCGTTGTATTTTAGGCGTCATAATGCGCCACACATTTTTAATGTGAGACAGGTCTGGACTACAGGCAGGCCAGTCTAATATCCGCACTATTTAAAACAAGCCACTCTGTTGTAACACGTGCAGAATGTGGCTTGGCATTGTCTTACTGAAATAAGCAGGGGCGTCCATGAAATAGACGTTGTTTGAATGGCAGCATATGATGCTCCAAAACCTGTATGTACCTTTAAGCTTTAATGGTGCCTTCGCAGATGTGTAAGTTACCCATGCCTTGGGCACTAATACACCCCCACACCGTCACAGATGCTGGCTTTTGAACTTTGCACCTATAACAATCCGGATGGTCTTTTTCGTCTTTAGTCCGGAGGACACGACATCCACAGTTTCCAAAAGCAATAGGAAATGTGGACTCGTCAGACCACAGAACACTTTTCCACTTTGCATCAGTTCATCTTGGATGAGCTCGGGCCCAGCTAAGCCGGCGGCGTTTACGGGTGTTGTTGATGAATGGCTTTCGCTTTGCATAGTAGAGTTTTAACTTGCACTTACAGATGTAGCGACGAACTGTAGTTACTGACAGTAGTTTTCTGAAGTTTTCCTGAGCCCATGTGGTGATATCCTTTACACATTGATGTCGGTTTTTGAGGGATCGAAGGTCACAGCCTTGCCACTGACGTGCAGTGATTTCTCCAGATTCTCTGAACCTTTTGATGACATTACGGACCGTAGATGATGATAAATTCCTTGCAATAGCTCACTGAGAAATGTTGTTCTTAAACTGTTGGACAATTTGCTCACGCATTTGTTCACAAAGTGCTGACCCTCGCCCCATCTTTGTTTGTGAATGACTGAGCATTTCATGGAAGCTGCTTTTATACCCAATCATGGCACCCACCTGTTCCCAATTTACCTGTTCACCTGTGGAATGTTCCAAAAAAAGTTTTTGATGAGCATTCCTCAATGTTCTCAGTCTTTTTTGCCACTTGTGCCAGCTTTTTTGAAACATGTTTCAGGCATCAAATTCCAAATGAGCTAATATTTGCAAAATATAACACATTTTTCAAGTTCGAACGCTAAGTAGCTTGTCTTTGCAGTCTATTCAATTGAATATAGGTTGACAAGAATTTGCAAATCATTGTATTCTGTTTTTATTTACGATTTAGGATTTACACAACGTGCCAACTTCACCGGTTTTGGGTTTTGTAATTGCAGGCATTAACGTGTTAACTTTGACAGCCCTTAAAAAACAAAAACGTTTTCCAAGCTCATGTGACTGAGAGGGACTGTTTTGTGACCCACTGGTAAACAATGTACCTTATTGGAGTGTTGTTGTGGATTGGGTTTGACCTCAGCGTTTATTAGGATTGCCACAAGATGACAGTTCTTTAAAACAAACAAGAATGTTGGAAGACAAAAGTGATTCGCGGCGTGAGCGCTAATACAGGTTGTGGAGTCTCGACTTGTGTCTGCGGTCATCGCGTGACCTTGCAGAATCCAAATAGAGGCGTTTTTGGCACACAATCTGCCTGCCGTCAGAAACCAAAACATCATCATCAATATGTTTTTGTGGGGGAACAAACTATCTCCTTGCCTCTCTTGTCTTGATTGAATCCATTAGAACATGTGGGTCGATTCAGGCCCGTCGAGGCCTCAAAAACGCTCTCGCTGGAACGTTCAGTTTGTGTTCGAGAGAAGCGGCTGTCACATCTGAAGGCTCCACCTCATTAGCATTCAAACGGATGCCTGCTATTTCTAAACATTTTTTTCTTCTCTTTTTTTTAAATACAGCAACATATGTGGGGTGCAGATTGTAAAAGTTCAGTCACATTTTTCTTGCAGATATATTTTTCACATTTAGCTCACTTTTGTCACATTTAAATTGAAATGAAATGTTGACTCTAAACAGTATACCTAAATGTTAAATCTAAATATAAATGCTACATTTAATTATTCAATCTAAATCTTAAATCCAAATGTCTAATATCTAAACCCAAATTTTAAATCTAAATCTAAATGTTAAATGTACACCTAAATGTTAAATATAAATATAAATCTCAAATTTAAACCTAACCCTAAATGTTAAATCTAAATCCAAATGTTAAAACTAAATCTACATTTCAAATGTAAACCTAAATGTTCAATCTAACCTTAATTCTAAATCTAAATGTAAGCGTTAAATGTTAACTCTAAACCTACATGTTAACCCTAAACCTAAATATTGTATCTAAATATAAATGTTGCAAGATGCAAATCTGATTTAGAACAGTGCCCCCAAGCCCTTAACCAAACAGAAAATAAATCCATAGACATACAAACCCCGTTTCCATATGAGTTGGGAAATTGTGTTAGATGTAAATATAAACGGAATACAATGATTTGCAAATCATTTTCAACCCATATTCAGTTGAATATGCTACAAAGACAACATATTTGATGTTCAAACTGATAAACATTTTTTTTTTGCAAATAATCATTAACTTTAGAATTTGATGCCAGCAACACGTTGTCACGATTTGTGGTCCGGATCATGTTCAGTTTAGTTATGTTCTGTTAGTTTTGGACTCCCTCAGTTCCTGGTTGTGCACTTCTTTATTTGAGTTTGTTACCATGGTTACGTATTATTTTCATCTGCCTCCGTTATTCGGGAAGCACACCTGTGCCTAATCAAGAGACACTATTTTAGCCTGCTTTTCTGTTCACTCGTCCTGGCTTCCATGTTTGCTGTATGCAACAGTCACGTTTGTTTATTCCTGGTCTTGATTCCTGATTCCTGATTCCGGTGCTAAGTAAGTTTTTGTTTTAGCTTCTCGTGCGAACGGCACGCTTTCCTTTTGTTTTTGTCTGTTTGTATCCATTTACTATTTAAGTTAAATAAACCAAATCCTACCTGCACGCTTTCGTCCAGAGTGTCCGTGTTGCATCGGAGGAACGATCCCGCATAAATATGCGACCCCCACGTGACACACGTGACAAAGAAGTTGGGAAAGGTTGCAATAAATACTGATAAAGTTGAGGAATGCTCATCAAACACTTATTTGGAACATCCCACAGGTGAACAGGCAAATTGGGAACAGGTGGGTGCCATGATTGGGTATAAAAGTAGATTCCATGAAATGCTCAGTCATTCACAAACAAGGATGGGGCGAGGGTCACCACTTTGTCAACAAATGCGTGAGCAAATTGTTGAACAGTCTAAGAAAAACCTTTCTCAACAAGCTATTGCAAGGAATTTAGGGATTTCACCATCTACGGTCCGTAATATCATCAAAGGGTTCAGAGAATCTGGAGAAATCACTGCACGTAAGCAGCTAAGCCTGTGACCTCCAATCCCTCAGGCTGGACTGCATCAACAAGTGACATCAGTGTGTAAAGGATATCACAACATGGGGTCAGGAACACTTCAGAAACCCACTGTCAGTAACTACAGTTGGTCGCTACATCATACTTGCCAACCTTGAGACCTCCGATTTCGGGAGGTGGAGGGTGGAGGGTGGCGGGGGGCGTGGTCGGGAGTGGGGTGGGAGCGTGGTTGGGGGCGTGGTTAAGAGGGGAGGAGTATATTTACAGCTAGAATTCACCAAGTCAAGTATTTCACATATATATATATATATATATATATATATATATATATATATATATATATATATATATACAAGTCAAGTATTTCTTATATATATATATATATATATATATATATATATATATATATATATATATATATATATATATATATATATATATATATATATATATATATATATATATATATATAGAAGAAATACTTGACTTGGTGAAGTCAAGTATTTCATATATATATATATATATAGTCAAGTATTTTCATATATATATATATCATGCATATGCATGTACAGTAGAGGGCAGTATTGTCCTGTTTAAGAGTGTCACAACATTGCTGTTTACGGCAGACAAACTGCTTTACGGTAGACAAAACGTGACTGCTGTTGTTATGTGTTGTTGCCGCGCTGGGAGGACGTTAATGAAACTGCCTAACAATAAACCTGGAGGGGGCGTGGCCTCCAGCTCCGCCAGAATTTAGGGAGATTTTCGGGAGAAAATTTGTCCCGGGAGGTTTTCGGGAGAGGCGCTGAATTTCGGGAGTCTCCCGAAAAATCGGGGAGGGTTGGCAAGTATGCGCTACATCTGTAAGTGCAAGTTAAAACTCTCCTATGCAAGGTGAAAACCGTTTATCAACAACACCCAGAAACGCCGTCGGCTTCGCTGGGCCTGAGCTCATCTAAGATGGACTGATACAAAGTGGAAAAGTGTTCTGTGGTCTGACGAGTCCACATTTCAAATTGTTTTTGGAAACTGTGGACGTCGTGTCCTCCGGACCAAAAAGGAAAAGAACTATCCGGATTGTTATAGGCGCAAAGTTGAAAAGTCAGCATCTGTGATGGTATGGGAGTGTATTAGTGCCCAAGACATGGGTAACTTACACACCTGTGAAGGCGCCATTAATGCTGAAAGGTACATACAGGTTTTGGAGCAACATATGTTGCCATCCAAGCAACGTTACCATGGACGGCCCTGCTTATTTCAGCAAGACAATGCCAAGCCACGTGTTACATCAACGTGGCTTCATAGTAAAAGAGTGCGGGTACTAGACTGGCCTGCCTGTAGTCCAGAACAGTCGCCCATTGAAAATGTGTGGCGCATTATGAAGCCTAAAATACCACAACGGAGACCCCCGGACTGTTGAACAACTTAAGCTGTACATCAAGCAAGAATGGGAAAGAATTCCACCTGAGAAGCTTAAATGTGTCTCCTCAGTTCCCAAACGTTTACTGAGTGTTGTTAAAAGGAAAGGCCATGTAACACAGTGGTGAACATGCCCTTTCCCAACTACTTTGGCACGTTTTGCAGCCATGAAATTCTAAGTTAATTATTATTTGCAAAAAAAAGATACATTTTATGAGTTTGAACATCAAATATCTTGTCTTTATAGTGCATTCAATTGAATATGGGTTGAAAAGGATTTGCAAATCATTGTATTCCGTTTATATTTACATCTAACACAATTTCCCAACTCATATGGAAACGGGGTTTGTACATCTGAATTAATTTTTGATCCTGCATATTTGGCAAATGGGTATCACAAACTATTTTTTATGAAAATTGGCCAATTTCTTTTTTTTTTTTTTAAACACCCCATTGCATTCATCTTAAGTTGGTAATAATGGATAAACACTTCATGAATAAAAAACGCATTGTGAGCATAAGTTAATATTGGTGCTGTCATGACATGATTTTTTTTATTTTTATCAAATTGATTATATTTTGAAATTTGGATTAATCATGATTAATCACAGCTGAGTATTCACTTGCATTGTTAAAACTTGCTTAAGAAAAGACCCCAATATTTATAAACAAAATGTAATTTTATTGCCGGAATGTTTTAAAGTTTGACTTGAACGCAAGTCATTTATTTTATTTGCACAAAACTTGGTAACAGTTTTATCTAGCGCGCTCTCAGGTTGTATTTTGGGGTAAAATTTGCCAGCAAACACACCGGTCGGAGTCTCCTCACTCATTTGTGTACTGCATGTATCCATTGATCTGATCATTGAGCAGATCAATTAATAATTAATTTGTTAAGGTAAAAGAGTAAAAATAAATTGCATGATTAAACAAATTTTGTTCATAATTAATGTGACATTTTTCCTGATTAATGACATGAGTTAACTTGTTAATTTTTACAGCCCTTTAGTTAATATAATATGGTAAATGGTTAATTGCAACAGGCATGCAGTGTGGATTATGTAAATGTTACATTGGTGGAATACCTGTGTCACCTTGGACTGCTAGGACCCTCTGGCATGGGGAGCAGCAACGCCGTTTTAAAGGGATATCAGTGCCACAGAATCAACCCAAATTGTAGTATATATTGTTATTTTATTTCCAATCAACTTACTGTCACAAGATAGATGAAATATGTTATGGTCGCTTTTACATCCTTTGTGTGTTTAATTTCAGTGGGACGTTCATTGTTCTGTCATTTTGGATTAAAGTTGAAAGGAGCTATTCAGAATGTGAATGTCCCTCCCATTATTTGCATTAAACTGGACTTTTCATGACAAAAAGAAGCCTTGAAAAGGACATTAATAACAAATCACTCACCGCAGGCCACAGCATTAGCATCTTCTCTTTGGAAAAGCAAGTCCAGGCTCACACTTTGATATGTTACTTCTCTGTTTTGAATTCATCATTTATAATTACTCTAGAGATTTAAAAATAGATATTTTCTGTAAAACCACTAACATACGCTAGACGCTGGTGTTCTTTTTTGTGGTTGAACAAAAATCATTCAATCAAAGTGTATTTATATAGCCCTTAATCACAAGTGTCTCAAAGGGCTGCACAAGCCACAACGACATCCTCGGCTCAGATCCCACATCAGGGCAAGAAAAAAACTCAACCCAATGAGATACAATGAGAAACCTTGGAGGGGACCGCAGATGTGGGGACCCACCCCTGGGCGACCGGTGCAATGGACATTGAGTGGATCTAGTTAATAGTGTGAGAGTTTTAAAAATATAACTGTGAGCAAGTTGCAAACAGCCCTCTTAAGATGACAAAAGAGTAGAATGCAAACTACTGACCAGGTCTCCTGGTGGCCAAAATGGGGAAATGCATGTGTTTTGTCCTGTGTAGGGAAAAAAAACTGATGCACTAAATCTGTGCTGTGACCTAGATAAAATCAGGTGCCTCTGTTTTACTTGTGAATCCAAACTGGAAAAACCAGAAAAGGGTCAGAATGTGGGTGGAAATGATATAAAACAAGAATACTGTAATAAACACTTTTAGGAGTGCCTCAGAGCTCCGTGCCAGAGGAATTGAGGGTTTAAAAGAGGGGAAATAGAGAATAAATCACTGTAATAAGAATCTGTTTTCAAGATGCACAGACTTAAATATCGATAGTATCGATAAGTTTAAGATCGTTTTTTTTTATCAAGTTTATTCCCACAAAAATCCATGTTTTTGTTATGCTGTTTATGTTGTCATATGTAAACAACAAATTATTTTGGCAACACTTTAGTATGGGGAACATATTCTAAGTAACAAAGACTTAATTTAGAGTTATTTGGACACTTGGGGAACATATAAGGGTTAGGGTTATGGTTACTAATAAGCAATAATTCTGAGGTTATTGAGGGAAGACTCTTAGTTAATGGCTCACTGGTTGTATAACAAGGCCATGCAGAATAAGGCATGAATAAGTACTTAATAATTACTCATTTAGAGCCAATATGTTACTAATTTGCATGTTAATAAGCAATATGTTCCCCATACTAAAGTGTTACCATTCTTTTTTTTTAATCAAATATATTTGATTGATTTTCCAGAAAATGATGGGCATTGGAAACAACCTATTCTTGTTTAAAAACTTGGGAAACAACAAGTTATTTTACAGATGGTGCATTTCACTCAAACGATTGCATGTGCAATAAAGATGAATGTTGTATAATTGTCAACCAATCAATCAATCAAAGTTTACTGATACAGCCCTAAATCACAAGTGTCTCAAAAGGCTGCACAAGCCACAACGACATCCTCGGCTCAGATCCCACATCAGGGCAAGAAAAAACTCAACCCAATGGGATGACGATGAGAAACTTTGGAGGGGACCGCAGATTTGGGCGACCGGTGCAATGGACGTCGAGTGGATCTAGCACAGTAAATGATAATAATGATAAATGGGTTGTACTTGTATAGCGCTTTTCTACCTTCAAGGTACTCAAAGCGCTTTGACACTACTTCCACATTTACCCATTCACACACACATTCACACACCGATGGAGGGAGCTGCCATGCAAGGCGCTAACCAGCACCCATCAGGAGCAAGGGTGAAGTGTCTTGCTCAGGACACAACGGACATGACGAGGTTGGTACTAGGTGGGGATTGAACCAGGGACCCTCGGGTCGCGCACGGCCACTCTTCCACTGCGCCACGCCGCCCACAGTAGTTCTTAACCTGGGTCCGATTGAACCTAGGGGTTCGGTGAGTCGGCCTCTGGGGTTCGGCGGAGGTCAAAACACACCTGACTTATCGTGTAAATACAAACTTCTCCCTATCGGCGTATTACGGATACGGCAACAGCAAAAGTCACACTGATTTGCAGGTGTGTCATTTGTTGTGAGTTTATGCACTGTGTTGGTTTTGTTCTTTGAACAAGGTGATGTTCATGCACGGTTCATTTTGTGCACCAGTAAAAAAATATGCTAACACTTTAGTATGGGGAACATATTCACCATTAATTAGTTGCTTATTAACATGCAAATTAGTAACATATTGGCTCTTAACTAGTCATTATTAAGTACTTTTTAATGCCTTATTCGGCATGGCCTTATTATAACCCTAACCCTCTAAACCTGACCCTATCCAAATAACTCTAAATTAAGTCTTTGTTACTTAGAACAGTGGTTCTCAACCTTTTTTCAGTGATGTACCCCCTGTGAACATTTTTTTAATTCAAGTACCCCCTAATCAGAGCAAAGCTTTTTTGGTTGAAAAAAAGAGATAAAGAAGTAAAATACAGCACTATGTCATCAGTTTCTGATTTATTAAATTGTATAACAGCGCAAAATATTGCTCATTTGTAGTGGTCTTTGTTGAACTATTTGGAAAAAAAGATATAAAAATAACTAAAAACTTGTTGAAAAATAAACAAGTGATTCAATTATAAATAAAGATTTCTACACATAGAAGTAATCATCAACTTAAAGTGCCCTCTTTGGGGATTGTAATAGAGATCCATCTGGATTCATGAACTTAATTCTCAACATTTATTTTGTTGAAGTATTATTCAATAAATATATTTATAAAGGATTTTTGAATTGTTGCTATTTTTAGAATATTTTAAAAAAAATCTCACGTACCCCTTGGCATACCTTCAAGTACCCCCAGGGGTATGCGTACCCCCATTTGAGAACCACTGACTTAGAATATGTTCCCCATACTAAAGTGTTACCAAAACTATATAACTTTGTCTTGAATTTGAAAAAAAATTAAAATTGTATTTTTCACTAAAGAAGGGTTCGGTGAATGCGCATATGAAACTGGTGGTGTTCGATACCTCCAACAAGATTAAGAACCACTGATCTAGCATAATAGTGTGAGAGTCCAGTCCATAGTGGATCTAACATAATAGTGTTGTTACTGTTACAGTGTCCTATATTTACTGTTATTAAGAATATTTAATCTATGTTTGCCTAAAATATGTGCCTTGTGCGATGAACACATTAACTACATTGCAAAAATCATTCCATTGATCTTGACCAGGGGTCCCCAAACTAGGGCCTGCGGCCCGGATCCGGCCCCTCAACATCCAAAATACGGCCCACAGGAAGTCCCAAGTAATTTTTTTAATTTTTTAATTTTTAAAATTTTTAATTTTTTAATCTTTCCTTTCTAATCCATTTTCTACCGATTGTTACTCTTGGTGTCTCCTAGCCGCTCAGGCAAATCATATTGTCTAAAAATGAATTTTCCCATTGATAACGTGACAATGTTAAATGTTGATGAACATCAATGTTAATTGATGTTAAATGACCAAAACGGATTATAAAGACAATGTATATCATACTTGCCAACCCTCCCGGATTTTCCGGGAGACTCCCGAAATTCAGCGCCTCTCCCGAAAACCTCCCGGGACAAATTTTCTCCCGAAAATCTCCCGAAATTCATGCGGACCTGAGTGACGTGTCAACAGCCTGTTTTCACGTCCGTAAAGCAGTTCGTCTGCCGTAAACAGCAATGTTGTGACACTCTTAAACAGGACAATACTGCCATCTACTGTACATGCATATGTGACATTAACATCTACGGCTTTTAGAGAGTGCAGTGCACAACTGCGCACACAACAAGGAGACGAAGCAGAATGCATCATCAGAGAGGGTGTTCAGCATGGTTAGAAAAATAGTGACAGAGAATAGAACAAGGATGGACAATTCAACCCTTAACTCAACAATGAGTAGATGAGTGTTATGTGTGTGTATATGTGTAAATAAATGAACACTGAAATTCAAGTATTTTATATATATATATATATATATATATATTTCTTTTATTATAAAGTATTTCATATATATATATATATATATATATATATATATATATATATATATATATATATAGCTAGAATTCACTGAAAGACAATTATTTCTTATATATATATATGAAATACTTGACTTAGTGAATTCTAGCTATATATCTATATATATATATATATATATATATATATATATATATATATATATATATATATATATATATATATATATATATATATATATAGCTAGAATTCACTGAAATATATATTTATATATATATATATGTCTTAATAAGGTTATCCAAAAAATAGTGCTCGATACCGTAGTAGAGCGCAATATATGTATGTGTGGGGAAAAAAATCACAAGACTATTTCATCTCTACAGGCCTGTTTCATGAGGGGGGGTTCCCTCAATCATCAGATTTTTTTTTTTTATATATATATATATATATATATATATATATATATATATATATATATATATATATATATATATATATATATATATATATATGAAATACTTCACTTGGTGAATTCTAACTGTAAATATACTCCTCCCCTCTTAACCACGCCCCCAACCACGCCCCCCCGGGACCACCCCACCCCATCATCTCCCGAAATCGGAGGTCTCAAGGTTGGCAAGTATGATGTATATATGTATATTTTTTTAACCCAATGCGGCCCCCTAGTCAAAAAGTTTGGGGACCCCAGATCTTGACGAATTTCAAGCAAAAAGTTTCTGTATCGGCCATACGCGGTATCGGGTCGACACCAACTTTTGCAGTATCGCCTATTGCGAGTGAGACAGCGCCGTCCTCCTAGTCCTCCTACTCCTCCTCCTCCTCGTCGTCGCCATCCCCCCCCCCCCGGGTGATGAAGAGGTTAAACCAGCCCCTCTCTGCCTGCTCTGCAGCTCCAGTTCGGCTCCGGGCAGCTGGAAAGCGCACAGCAGGACATGGAGCTTTAACTCCTTCCCTCCTTTCGCATGGAAATCTAACTTTTCTCTCTCCAAAAAAAAAAAAAAGTCCTGGAGGGACCCCCTTCCTCCCCCTCCTCCCCCCACCCTGGGCCCCTGACCCCATCCAGCCACTCCCGCCCACCCTGCCTCGCCGCTCTTCTCCCGGGTTCCATGCGTCGGGAGCGCCATGGCCGCCCCGAGCGCGCAGCAGCAGAACCAGAACCAGGATTACTTCCGATCTGTGAGCAGCGAGTCCACCACCTACATGATGGTTCCGGCCGGCGGACCCGGCGCAGGACGCAGGGAAGCGCCCTCCAAGATGTGGGTGGCCCTGGTGGTGGTCGTGGTGGTGGTGCTGCAGGTTGCCTCCACCACCGGACTCTTTGTCTACCTGAACATGTCCATATCGCAGGTAAGACCTGTCTGCAAGCAGGAACTATACGCCTCGGCCTTTTTAACCCTTGACGCACCAAACTCATCATGTTGCTTACTGGACGTGTTGTTTTGCAAGGCAATGCACTTTATCGATAAAGCACACAGGGCAAATGAAAGTGCATACAGGTGCACAAAATGACAAGAAGGCGAATCGAAACACCACGATGCAGATCAAATACTTTCACTTGTGTTATGCATACGCAGAGAAGAAGTGATGTCAGCCTGAATGTGTGCAAGTTTGCATTCTCATATATATTCTCAATACATGGACACTTTTTGAAGTATATATATATTTAAATTAACCCTTATATTAGAAGGTGTTTGTATTTATTGCCCCTCTGGACCAGTGGTTCTTAACCTGGGTTCGATCGAACCCTAGGGGTTCGGTGAGTCGGCCTCAGGGGTTCGGAGGAGGTCAAAAAACACCCGACTCATCGTGTAAATACAAACTTCTCCTTATCGGTGTATTAAGGATACAGCAACAGTTGACTGATTTGCAGGTGTGTAATTTGTTGTGAGTTAATGCACTGTGTTGGTTTTGTTCTTTGAACAAGGAGATGTTCATGCACGCTTCATTTTGTGCACCAGTAAAAAAAAAACATGGTAACACTTTAGTATGGGGAACATATTCATCATTAATTAGTTGCTTATTAACATACAAATTAGTAACATATTGGCTCTTAACTTATCATTATTAAATACTTTATTAATGCCTTATTAGGCATGGCCTTATTATAACCCTAACCCTCTAACCCTGACCCTAACCCTAACCAAATAACTCTAAATTAAGTCTTTATTACTTAGAATATGTTCCCCATACTAAAGTGTTACCAAAAACATATAACTTTGTCTTGAATTTGAAAAAAACCCCATCATTTTATTTTTCACTAAAGAAGGGTTCGGTGAATGCGCATATGAAACTGGTGAGGTTCGGTACCTCCAACAAGGTTAAGAACTAGAGATGTCAAAATGAAATGTAATAAAATGTAATATCGTAAATTATGATTTTTTTTTTAATTAAATCAACATAAAAAACACAAGATACACTTACAATTAGTGCACCAACCCAAAACACCTTTGTCCCCCATTCTCATTCACACAAAAGGGTTGTTTCTTTCTGTTATTAATATTCTGGTTCCTACATTATATATCAATATATATCAATACAGTCTGCAAGGGATACAGTCCGTAAGCACACATGATTGTGCGTGCTGCTGGTCCACTCATAGTACTAACCGTTAACAGTTAATTTTACTCATTTTCATTAATTACTAGTTTCTATGTAACTGTTTTTATATTGTTTACTTTCTTTTTTATTCAAGAAAATGTTTTTAATTTATTTATCTTATTTTTTTTTTTTTTTTTTTAAAGTACCTTATCCTCACCATACTTGGTTGTCCAAATTAGGCATAATAATGTGTTAATTCCACGACTGTATATATCGGTTGATATCGGTATCGGTAATTAAAGAGTTGGACAATATCGGAATATCGGATATCGGCAAAAAGCTATTATCGGACGTCCCTGTTAAGAACCACTGCTCTGGACCAATGCGGTCGCATTGTGCTCACACAGCTCCATTAAAATCAAAGTTATATTTTTTTTCCTATAACCTCATGCTATATTTTTCACGCTGCACCTCATTTTCGGAAAGTATTCAACATTTGTGACCCCGCGTAATACCAATTTTATTTTCTCTGTTTCAAATTAAAATAATGTTGTTTTTTTTTTAAATGGTAATTTAAATAGAAAGTGGTTTGATGGCGCTATCTGCAGGATGCTGCAGTTAAGAGTTCAGCAGAGGGCACAGAAAGAAGCTTTGACAATCAAGACATGTTGTGTAACTGCACGTTTGTGTGTTTTTTAAGTACAATACTGTATATACTGTATGTATGGCGATTAGAGGTGAACTGTAACGATTGATAGATATATCGATAGATCGATTTATATTCCTATATTTCAAGTACCGGTATATACATTTTCGACTTAATCGCGATTCTTATTTGTAACGATTCTTAATTGATAAAAAAAAAAAAAGATAAATAGGTTATACTTGTTTTGCGCTTTTCTACCTTCAAGGTACTCAAAGCTATTTGACACTATTTCCACATTCACCCATTCACACACATATAGCGGGAGCTGCCATCAGGAGCAAGGGTGAAGTGTCTTGCTCAAGGACACAACGGACGTCACTAGGTTGGTAGAAGCTGGGGATCGAACCAGGAACCCTCAGGTTGCTGGCACAGCCACTCTTCCAACCGCACCACTCCGTCCCCAAAATCCAATTTTTAATTTTTTTAATTTAATTTAATCTATTTTTTTTAATCTGACCTGTCCAGCCACTCAGGGAAATCATATTGTTGATGTAGATGCCCATATATGCTGGAAATATTTACTTTAGAAAAGAGAAATGTTGGATACTTCTCTTGTTGCCTTATTTGTATTTGACTTTATTAAATGTTTGCGTCAAATTTTATTTAACAAAACCAGGTTTCTTTTAAGTAATATAGAAATGTATCACATCTGTTCATCTATTTTATGGAGGAATGTAATTAATCATAGAACTGGCACCCAATGTTATTAAAAAGTATGGATTTTGAATTGAGAATAATTTTGAATCAAGAATCGATTCTGAATCGAATTATTATCCTCAAGAATCAAATCGAATCGTGCGGTGCCCAAAGATTCACAGCCCTAACATTATAAATCTGTGCTGGGCAATTTAGCCTTCCTGAAGACGGCTATAGCTCCAACGTCGGATTTATCGATACTTGAAAAAAAGAAAACATTGAATTTAAGAACGGCAGACTTTATATGAAGTTTAACACTTTTAATAATAAGGATGTTAAACGTTATTCAAGTCTGTCTGTCCATCTGTGGTGTTATAAAAACAAAACTGGCGGTTATCGCCGGTGGTCGAGAAAGGTCATAACAACCGTCACAAGCCAAGATTATAAATAACAACCCCAAAACGTTCATGCAAAAGCCACAAGAAAGAGAAATGAGACAACACAATAATATAAAGCCACAACTTAACTTTACACCACAAACGATGCGATGGACAAAAGGGAAGTGACAGATGAGCAAGTCTGCAGACGCACCATGTTGAGAAGGAAGGTTGAAAACAGTGTAAGAAACACTCTCTGTATTTTGGTATTGTTGAAAAAGTTAGAAATAGTTATTTATAAAGGTGGGGAGAAATAATCGATTTTTAGATGCATCGCAATTCGCACTTGGATGATTATAAAATAGATTAGTAAACGTCGATAATCGATTTATTTACAGTAAATAAATTAATGCAGATAGTTATAAAATGTGGCTGACTGCAGCGAGCCACCTCACCGAGAATGAGCAGCTCCTTTACTACAGGGCACTTATGTTCCAGTGTTGCACACATTTCCACGAATAAATGTAAGTCAACTGTTTCTTGTTTCAAATGCAATGTTTTCAAAAGTTGTAACGCTTATTTAGTGAAAAAAAAAAGTTTTTTAAATTGCGCAAACATACATAAATTAAAGATAATAATCAATAATAATCGATTTTTAATCGAATCGTAACTTCTTTTTTTTAATTTAAGATTTATTTCGGATTTTAAATTTTTACACATTTACAGCAGTACAATTGTTGGAAATGCAAATGCCCACAAAACACCACAAACAACAGGGCCTAGTGGTTAGAGTGTCCGCCCTGAGATCAGTAGGTTGTGAGTTCAAACCCCGGCCGAGTCATACTAAAGACTATAAAAATGGGACCCATTGCCTCCTTGCTTGGCACTCAGCATTAAGGGTTGGAATTGGGGGTTAAATCACCAAAAATGATTCCCGAGCGCAGCCACCGCTGCTGCTCACTGCTCCCCTCACCTCCCAGGGGGTGATCAAGGGTGTTGGGTCAAATGCAGAGAATAATTTCGCCACACCTAGTGTGTGTGACAATCATTGGTACTTTAACTTTTAACTTTTAACTTTAACAAGACGACACATTTCAATAAGACTAATCTTAACAGTCAGTGAAGAAAAGAAAAGAAAAAAAAAAAAAATATATATATATATATATATATATATATATATATATATACATGCATACATACATACACACACACACACCCCTATACACAAATACAGTAAAGTGTTATGAACAAATAAAACCAACGATACGCATATTTGTATACAAACATACACACACACATACATGACCCCCTGCCCCCCAAAAAAGAAAACAAAATAACTAATAAATAAATAAATAACAAAACAAGAAAAAAAGAAAAAAAGATTTAAAAAAAACGAATAGTAACTTCTGAATCGTAATCATGAGGTGGTCAAAGATTCCCACCTCTAGATATTCATAACTGAAAAAGTTATAACTTTGTTCATCACTTTTTGTCCGTGTGTCACTGAAACTTGTCCTTGATGTGAGTAGTGGCAGGTCAAAGCACTGCTCATTTAACCTGAAAAGATTTAGTTGCACTTAATTTCTCAAGTAAACCTACTGTTAATAGGCTGAATTCATGTTGGTTGCACTTTATTTTTGTTAATAATTTTGGATTATTTGTATGCTGGACAACAAAGGCAGAAGTAGCAGGTAAATCTACTGTTAAAATGTTGGTTATTGTACTTTTGTTGAAAATTGCTTGAATTTTGTTCGTTCAACCTAATGTGTTGGTTGCACTTTATTCAAATAAGACGTGAATGCATTGGCCATTAATCATTAACTTGCTTGTTTGTATCTATAATTAGTTTATACATAATCCCCTTACAAGAAATAACAGGAATAAGTAACTTCACCTGCAGGGTCCAGTATCCAATATTTATTTCACAGTCACACTGCTTGAATAGTTTTGTTAAGAAGTTACTGAATCGATTTAGGCCATGTCCACACGAACACAGATACTTAATAAACGCTTACTTATCTCTGCGTTGAGGCCTCTTGTCCACACGCAACCGCATATTTTTGTCTTTAAAAACGCAGACTTTTGCAAACGCTGGTTTAAGTGTAGAGATCCAAAACTCTCCGCTGAGCGTATGCGTGTACACGGCACACACGGAGACTTGTGATGTGATGCTCTGTCATTTCCAAGCTCAACAACGCTTTAAACACACTATAAGAGGACTTACTGTATGTTTGAACGTACATATGCTGCTCTTTTCACTGAACATTAATAAAAAAAATACACATCAAAAGAGGCTTTGCGACACTCTAACGCTAATGACAGTCAGCTGTTTTGGATACGATCACTGTGGAACCTCCACCTGATGGAACAACTTTGACAAGCAAGACTTTCTGCTTTATGTCATAAGATCGGTGCAACATTATCTCATGTTTTTAGTCCTTTTTTAACGACAAATCATGAAGTCAACTTACGTGTCTTGCTTCCATTTTTGTAGATGGAGTCGGGCGAGACCGTGCTCGCGTGTAAAAAGTGACCAAGCAACTAAAAAAAACATGATGTAGCATCCTCCTTGTAGTGAGTACTAATATTAAAGACAATATCATCAACGGCGGTCACTCGAAGCGAGTATGACGATCCTCCTGGTAGGGGTGTATCCCTTTATGGAGGATGCCTGTGCGTGACTTGGGGAAACTGATGCACAGACAGTCACCACACGATCTTAGACAGATCCGGGTCAGGGTCCAGTGGCATGGAGTCCAAGACGACTGGGGACCCTTTTCTGCTGCAGCCTTCATCGCCATCCCAGCCGTTGTGACGCTCCATAGGGTTAGCAGTAGAGATGTCGATAAATGCGTTAATATGTAATATCGGAAATGATCGGTATCGTTTTTGTTTTTTTATCGGTATCGTTTTTTGTTTTTTTTTAAATTAAATCAACATAAAAAACACAAGATACACTTACAATTAGTGCACCAACCCAAAAAACCTCCCTCTCCCATTTACACTCATTCACACTCATTCACACAAAAGGGTTGTTTCTTTCTGTTATTAATATTCTGGCTCCTACATTATATATCAATGTATATCAATACAGTCTGCAAGGGATACAGTCTGTAAGCACACATGATTGTGCGTGCTGCTGGTCCACTAATAGTACTAACCTTTAACAGTTAATTTGACTCATTTTTATTAATTACTAGTTTCTATGTAACTGTTTTTATATTGTTTTACTTTCTTTTTTCCACCCATCCATCCATTTTCTACCACTTATTCCCTTCGGGGTCGCGGGGGGCGCTGGAGCCTATCTCAGCTACAATCGGGCGGAAGGCGGGGTACACCCTGGACAAGTCACCACCTCATCGCAGGGCCAACACAGATAGACAGACAACATTCACACTCACATTCACACACTAGGACCATTTTAGTCTTGTCAATCAACCTATCCCCAGGTGCATGTCTTTGGAGGTGGGAGGAAGCCGGAGTACCCGGAGGGAACCCACGCAGTCACGGGGAGAACATGCAAACTCCGCACAGAAAGATCCCGAGGCCGGGATTGAACTCACGACTACTCAGGACCTTCGTATTGTGAGGCAGACGCACTAACCCCTCTGTTTTTAATTTATTTATCTTATTTTATAAAAAAAATGTAAAAGTACCTTATCTTCACCATACCTGGTTGTCCAAATTAGGCATAATAATGTGTTAATTCCACGACTGTATATATCGGTTGATATCGGTATCGGTTGATATCGGTATTGGTAATTAAAGAGTTGGACAATATGGGAATATCGGATATCAGCAAAAAGCCATTATCGGACATCCCTAGTTAGTAGTCATCCTCCGCCTGTTCCACCGTTGAGGTCTTGGGTTGTTATTTCCTCATAACTGGGCCCACATGGATGTGGGGGTGCCCTTGTGGTGGTTCATAAAACCTACCGTCTTCCGCCTGCTCCGCCGTTGAGGTCTTCACCGTATCCCTGGCTAGGAGGCAGTCAGGTACTAGGCCTTTGCCTAGGGCCACCTGGGGTAACAGTAGTAAAGGGGTTAACCTAGTGCCCCAAGACCCCATAAAGGAGCCTCCACTGCCGGATGCACTTTAACGTCATGCCCAGGACAATATAAAAAATAAAGACAATATACACTTCATTGCACATGAACTTTTGCACTATATCCATGATTAAATGCTTTATAATCCCCTTAAACATGCTAAAGTGTGTCCTTGGCTCGTTAGTGTGTGCTGAACACGTTATAATTCTATGAGTGTTGGGTTTCAGCAGCACAGGCGTGCATTCGCTCTTTAATAATGTTCCCAGGGCTCTGTGTACGTGCAGGCTGGTTTTAAAGATAATGTACGTGTCATTGTGTACGTCTAGTACAGGGGTGTCAACCTCATTTTGGATCGGGGGCCACATGGAGAACAATCTACTCCCAAGTGGGCCGGACTGGTGAAATCACGGCACGATAACTTAAAAATAAAGACAATTTCAGATTGTTTTCTTTCTTTAAAAATAGAACAAGCACATTCTGAAAATGTACAAATCATAATGTTGTTGGGTTTTTTTTACACCTACATTTTAGGGTTAATAGAATACTTTATTTGTTGTTATTCATACTTTCTGAATAAAGTATATGATCATGTTCAAGAGTCAACTCATTGGTGTTAATTTTCAATCCATCAAAATAAAAAAATAATATCAAAATCATATTACAGGATGTTATTTCTGTAGTTTGCTCATTTGCCTCGGCTGGTGCACTAACATGTGGTTTATTTTTTTTTACATATGTAGCATCATCTACAAAGATACAAATAATTGCTATTGCGACATCTAGTGGACATATTTAGAACAGCAGTTTCTTTCATTCAAAAATTTCGGCAAATTTTTATACTTTGCAAACTCATTCCGCGTGCCGGATAAAACCTGTCCTTACGTTTGACACCCCTGGTCTAGTATATCAAAACAAACATAATAAGGGACGGCGTGGCGCAGTGGTAGAGTGGCCGTGCGCGACCCGAGGGTGCCTGGTTCAATCCCCACCTAGTACCAACCTTGTCATGTCCGTTGTGTCCTGAGCAAGACACTTCACCCTTGCTCCTGATGGGTGCTGGTTAGCGCCTTGCATGGCAGCTCCCTCCATCAGTGTGTGAATGTGTGTGTGAATGGGTAAATGTGGAAGTAGTGTCAAAGCGCTTTGAGTACCTTGAAGGTAGAAAAGCGCTATACAAGTACAACCCATAATAGGAAGTGTAATGCCATCAAGTCATCTGTTGCTGCTTTTTTCAGGCTTCTGATTGGAAAAATGTGCATGACAGCAGGTGTATGTGTTTGTATGTAGACATAGACCGTTTTGAAACTACACTTGTGTGGATGGACATTGTTTTAACCCCAAATATGCGTTTTTGAAACTCTCCGTGTTCATGTGGACATGGCCTTAAAATCATTGAGTCCTCCTTGAATCGTAGCGGCAACCCCAAATTCTGGATCGAATTGAATCGTGGTTAAAACAGATCGTTACTCCCCTAATGGCGATTATGGCAAAATTCTAAACGATGATTAAATGCAAGGGTAGCGTCAGGGAGGCGAGTAAAAAGTAAGCCAGACAGACAAGTGGTACGATTGACTGCAACAACAAACACATAACTTCCGAAGTGAAACGTCTGTGGTCCGTTTACCTTCCGTTCATTATATTTCCAATTCTGAAACGCAAATCAAAAAATAAAATTAGGGCCGTTTTTCTATTTTTTATTTTATACGGTAGATTTTGAAACAAACAAAAAAGGGTTGATTTTCGTTAAAATATTGCCATAAAATTGGATTGTGTGCTGTTTTGCTTTCATTGATTTGAATTATTCTAGATAAACGCCAAAAAATTTGCAAAAATGTGTGGTTATCTGTGTGATGATTTTATATATATCTTATATTTTTATTTTATACGGTAGATTTTAAAACAAACAAAAAAGGGTTGATTTTCATTAAAATATTGCCATAAAATTGGATTTTGTGCTGTTTTGCTATCATGGATTTGAATTTTTCCAGATAAACGCCAAAAAATTTGCAAAAATGTGTGGTTATCTGTGTGATGATTTTATATATATCTTATATTTTTATTTTATACGGTAGATTTTAAAACAAACAAAAAAGGGTTGATTTTCATTAAAATATTGCCATAAAATTGGATTTTGTGCTGTTTTGCTTTCATGGATTTGAATTTTTCCAGATAAACGCCAAAAAATTTGCAAAAATGTGTGGTTTTCTGTGTGATGATTTTATATATATCTTATATTTTTATTTTATAAGGTAGATTTTAAAACAAACAAAAAAGGGTTGATTTTCATTAAAATATTGCCATAAAATTGGATTTTGTGCTGTTTTGCTTTCATGGATTTGAATTTTTCCAGATAAACGCCAAAATATTTGCAAAAATCTGTGGTTATCTGTGTGATGACAAATTGAACTGGAAGCAGTATTTTAGCCTTTCCTCTGCGTTTAGCATGTTTTTAGCACAACAGTGACATCTTTGTTCAGCAGGAGTCCTATTGAGTCCTATGTATAAAAAAGTGTCATTAAATAGTTGTTCAACTTTTGTTTCAGAAATGAAAATAGAAAAAATGGTCTGAAACTTGTTTTTTAGGACGCCTGCTGAACAAAGATGTTACCGTTATGCTAAAAACATGCTAAACGCGAATGAAAGGCTAAAATACTGCTTCCGGTTCAATTTGTCACAGATAAAAACGCATTTTTGCAATTTTTTTTAGATTTTTGTGTTTATCTGGAAAAATAAAAATCCATAAAAAGGAAAACAGCACAAAATCCAATTGTATGGCAATATTCTAATGAAAATCAACCCCTTTTTGTTGGTTTTAAAATCTGCCATATATAATAAACATCGAAAAACGGCCCTTTTTTATTTTTTGATTTGCGTTTTAGAATTGGAAATGGAATGAACGGAAGGTAGACGGACCGTCTGCTTGGTAGCACTGGGCTTTACCACTTTTGGGGGCACTAGGATAGTTACAAATGTTGAAATATCGAGGTCCACTTTGGACATTTTTGTCTTCTGAAGTCATAACAAAATATGTTTCGACACACTGGAACAAGACCTCTGACAGTGTGGTTATTGATGTGTCCTCATGATTCTAATAACCATAAATTAATTTTAGGGGGGGCTCTAAAGAGTTTAAAAAGGTTAAAAAAGTGGTGGAATGATCCTAGTCTTGAAAGCATTATTGCTTAGGTGGGGAACTAATTAAATGCATAAATATATGATAATAATAGCGTGATAGCTCAAACCACATATTTCTCACAGTGTGTCTTCAGGGGGGGGGGAGACGTGTCCCTCTGCACCCCAGCTGTGAAAACACAGACCACTCCCCACTGCACGGCCTCATGAGTGCATGGTGAGGAGCAACAAAGTGACAAAAAGCTTTCCAAAGTGATAAGGCGCTGTTGTTGTTATTCGCCACGTCCTCATTACAAGCGCTCAAAGGAGGGGGTGCAAGATCTTCGGCCCTTTTTGGCTGACAGGGCGATAATAACACGTGGTTTTATCAGCACCATGTTCAGACATAATTAACACGCGGTTTATCTTTATTGTTTTAAGGACACCCGCTAATAAATGTGCACTTGCTTATTTAAATACATGTTTTCCTACTCCGGAATCAAAGACATCTCCATCAAGCGACCATAGCAACGATTGTCAAGTGCATGCCAAAGCAACAGGCAACGCTGTGACCAATAATCCTCATTTCAGCCAATGAGAAGGCGTTTTGCCAGACCTTTGAGGTAAAATGTCCACAAAAAGTCCAAAAACACATGCATTTAAAATAGTGATCTCATTGTGTATTCATGTCTAAACTTTTTGTCAGGCGAAGGCCAGACCTTGTGAGTATATACAAGTGTGTGTGTGTGTGTGTGGGGATTCCCCACAGCTGGCTATTTTTGATTCTTGAACAGTCCCTTCTCTCAATATACTCCCCCTTCCATGAACACACATACGCACGGCAGCTCTTCGACAACGGAGAGTACACACAGCACACAATGAGGGATTCTACAGTGTTACTGTGGTGATGCTGCATTCACGGGCACGTGGAAACATGGACGCTCCTGGAAACCATGTGACCTCTGCTCACCTAAACATAAACAACACGTTTGAATAAGTCTAATAGTGTATTGGAAGTGTGCTGCAATTTTTGTTGAAAAACTTTTTTTTTCTCAAAATAATTGTTAATGATTAATCATCAGTGCAAAAAACCAAAGTATTTAAATGAGTAGCTGTCAGATAGTAATTTTTTCTTTTGTTCAGTTATTGTGTAGTATTGACTTTGACAATAAGCAAATGAGGAACTACGGTACTTTTCGTATTCTGTATTTAAGCCACATCCACAATAATTCAAAATAAAAAAAATATTTATATATATATATTAGCCGCACCGGACCATAACCCACAGATATATACCGGTAGGAACGATTTTCGAAATATTTATTTACATATTTTGATTATTTTCGAATGGTGCCTGTCACACGGCAGTAAAATGGATGATTAAACAAAACAGAAGTCATCGTCATGAACCCACGTCTCTAAACAGCTAAACAGACTCAAAAACTCCACGGTGACATTCTGGTGAATTTACAAATCTAAAACTATACGAACAGAATGCCATCGGAAGTTCAAAATATGCAACCTACTAATAAAAGTCTCAATCAACACAAATATTTGTCAATGTGTTCAAATATTCGCTAATGCTAACGGCGCTAGCTTGATTACATTACGATAGCATGTACAAATATGCATGAAAACACTCCTACAGACATCACACATGAGACAGCTAAGTAAGTATGAATTGTTTTAGTTGTATTGTAAAACTTGCAAACGTTGCTTGGAGTGATAAATGAAGAATCCTTCTGAGCAGCATTACTACACACGCATAGTCGACAAAACAGGATATACTTCCGGTTCAAAGCGCGAAACAGGAAATACATGTTCAACCCGCAGCACCTGCAGGGAGCAAACTCGTCCAAACAATGTCGCCATAGCACAAACAATAACACACATGTTCAGTGTCTCAGTCTGTGTTTTATGAAAACTATATGTTGAATACAAAACATTGTGGCCGTTAGCGCAGAAAAATCCATATATGAGCCGCACGCTTTTATTAGCCGCGGTGGCCAAAGCATGGGAAAATAGGTGCGGCATATAGTCCGTAAAATACGGTAGTTCAAATATTGTGTTGACATTCTTAAACTGTCAATAACACTCACCATAGATAAAGTGAAAACCGTACAGTTAATACATATGATTGGTTAGTATCGGCCGATCTCACTCACGGATGATCGGTATCAGAATATTCAGCATAAAACCTTGATCGGAGCAAATTATCAAAAAATTATCACTACAATCAAAAGGAGATTCCAAGGTGGTCTCACGCTACAGGAGTTGAGCTCCATAATCCCTCCAGCACCAGGTCCTGGGTGTGGAAGTCAAGGAGAAGTTTTTCTCAAAGTTCAAACGACAAGATCAAGGCGACCGAATATGCTTTTCCTCTCTTCTGACTTATAAATGTGTAACAAACGCTCCCACGTACTTGGGGTGTTGCTGCCACAACGCTATTTAAAAGCTATTCAACTGGGAATGTAATAAACCATAAATAAACTGACTTTTATTCGCAACACAAGGCTTTTTTTAAAAATAAAACAAACTAATCCCGCATAATAAATATCTCCCCCCAACCGTCCACGTAACCCAACGACGACAACACCCACACAAAAACACTCAAAACCACAACCCGATCAAATCTATACCACCCGAAGTTTATACAATAACTGTATTACCCAAAAGTTACGGGCTAGTGACAGATTGTTGGAAGCTGCAGTTTACACGCAACACTCCTTCTGGTACTTCTCTGTTTGTCCCAGTTTTCCACAGGCCAATGATAAATGCACAAAAAAACTGTACAAATTAGGAAATAATCTACGCGGTGGCGCCGCAGCAAAAATATAACCGGCTGACACAGTCTCCAGGTGGCGTCTGACATCAGTTCCCACTTCTGCCCCGTCAGATAGCACGTCATGCCTTCTATGCCCACATTCAGTCAATTTTCTTTATTGATATCTCTATTATTATTTGGTATGCCTTTAACAGTATATCTGCTCTGATTACTGCTTTGCACACTCTTGGCATTCTCTCGATGAGCTTCAAGCACACCTGTGAAGTGAAAACCCTTTAAGGTGTCTACCTCTTGAAGTTCATCAAGAGAATGCCAAGAGTGTGCGAAAAAGTAATCAGAACAAAGGGTGGCTATTTTGAAGAAACGAGAATATAAAACTTGTTTTCAGTTATTTCACCAAGTACATAACTCCACGTGTTCATTCATAGTTTTGATGCCTTCAGTGACAATCTACAATGTAAATAGTCATTAAAATAAAGAAAACGCATTGAATGAGAAAGTGTGTCCAAACTTTTGGGCTGTACTGTGTATATATATATTTAAAAAAAATAAATAATAATATATATATATATATATATATATATATAAATATATATATATATATATACATATATATATATATATATAGCGTATTTTTCGGACTATAAGTCGCAGTTTTTTTCATAGTTTGGCCGGGGGTGCGACTTATACTCAGGAGCGACTTATGTGTGAAATTATTAACACATTACCGTAAAATATCAAATAATATTATTTAGCTCATTCACGTAAGAGACCAGACGTATAAGATTTCATGGGATTTAGCGATTAGGAGTGACAGTTTGTTTGGTAAACGTATAGCATGTTCTTTATGTTATAGTTATTTGAATGACTCTTACCATAATATGTTTCGTTAACATACCAGGCACGTTCTCAGTTGGTTATTTATGCCTCATATAACGTACACTTATTCAGCCTGTTGTACACTATTCTTTATTTATTTTAAAATGCCTTTCCAAATGTATATTCTTGGTGTTGGGTTTTTTAAATAAATTTCCCCAAAAAATGTGACTTATACTCCAGTGCGACTTATATATGTTTTTTTCCGTCTTTATTATGCATTTCCGGCCGGTGCGACTTATACTCCGGAGCGACTTATACTCCAAAAAATACTGTGTATATATATATATATATATTCATACAGTAATGACATCTTTAATTCCACTTGTTTCTAGCTGAGCACAAGCTATTTGTAACTGGCAATATATGGATACATGAATGGATCTATGTGGTTATTATTAATGTTCTTACAATGTTACATAACAATGATAAAGCGCCACTATCATAAGGTTCATGCATTTGGGTGTGAGCTTGCACAGATTTCTGCATGCCTCTGAACACTGTCTTTTGCAGTCTTTGTTCAACAGTGGCCCATTTGTGATGTCACAGATTGACGGACGTACTTATAGGGGCTTTCTCGTACATGCTGTTGTGTGTCAGCAAGCCTAATCTTAACTCTGCTGAGTAGAGATGTTTTCCTGCAATCTGACGTGTTATTTAGTCCCGTCTCATGCCCTCCCACCTGCTTTGATGTCTATAAAATATTTGTTTGACATTTTATTTAACATTTTCAGCCATTATGAAATTGGAGTAGCCACGAAACTAAGATGAAAAAGTAATTGCGACATTAGCAGTCGGTTCGAGGAAACACAAGAGAAGGTAGAATAAAGTATTATTTTTTGTGCGTCACACATGGTGTACTTAATGTTGTGACCGGTGAATCTGTGTACCGTGTGTAAAGTGTGATTTTGTCCGTGTCTGGGGAAAAAAATGTGTCTTCAAGATGTATATTTAACGGTGCACATTTTCAAAAGACAAATTCTGCCACTTTTTCGAGAGGGCGAGCGTTGAAGGTTTTATTTGCAATCTGAAGGAAAGGCCTCCACACATAAACCATTTGCAGACATATGCAGAAGGAGGGTTAAAAATATGACTGTGAACTAGAATTTACGTAAACACCAAGGCATATTTCATCCATATTATCTAGGCCACAAGGAAGTGTGTTAAATATAGGTTAGCATCATCGTAGGTCACCTTTAAAATACAGTGCACCGGGATTTAACAATTAGGCTGTTAACTTTGACCTACGGCAAATCACCAGTTATTAAAGTGAAGCTAATTTTATAAAGGCTGCGAATAATGAAAAAAACAATATATTGTGCAACATTTTCATGGAGCACTGAGACTTTTCTTAGAACAATGCAGCTCATATGCACGATACTGTCATCACCAGACCTGTCTATCTGGTGAAATCTCGATATTTGCATTCCCATGTTGGAATGTCTATTAGCATGTGGTTACAGCTGTTTGCATGTGTGTGTGTGTGCGTGCACGCGCATGTGTGTGTGTGTGTGTGTGTGTGTGCGTGTGTGCTGACAGACAGGGTTGTGTTGAGATTTACAACACTGATGGTCCCAATAAACTTGTGCCAACTGTACTCGCTGAATCATAAACGTCAATAAGAGCCATTGTTTGTCAACGCACTTGACATACTGTACACTTTCAATGGGTCAAGTAGAGTTTGAGCCCCTTTAGTTGGAATTGTTGAATATATTAGACAACAACAAAAAAAAGATGTTGGTCTGTATCGTCAACACTGGCGGACTTGAGGGTGAACTGGAAGTCATTTAAACTAGTGCTGTCGAATGATAAAACATTTGAATCAGATTAATCACAATTTTGAATTGGAATTAACCATATTACTTGTTTGCATAATTTATATTAGTTTAAAAAAAAAGACTATTATTTGGAGACAAATGCAATTTTATTGACAAAATGTGAAATAAATTACAAACCCCGTTTCCATATGAGTTGGGAAATTGTGTTAGATGTAAATATAAGCGAAATACAATGATTTGCAAATCATTTTCAACCCATATTCAATTGAATGCACTACAAAGACAAGATATTTGATGTTCAAACTCATAAACTTTTTTTTTTTTTTGCAAATAATAATTAACTTAGAATTTCATGGCTGCAACACGTGCCAAAGTAGTTGGGAAAGAGCATGTTCACCACTGTGTTACATGGCCTTTCCTTTTAACAACACTCAGTAAACGTTTGGGAACGAAGGAGACACATTTTTTAAGCTTCTCAGGTGGAATTATTTCCCATTCTTGCTTGATGTACAGCTTAAGTTGTTCAACAGTCCGGGGGTCTCTGTTGTGGTATTTTAGGCTTCATAATGCGTCACACATTTTCAATGGGAGACAGGTCTGGACTACAGGCAGGCCAGTCTAGTACGCGCACTCTTTTACTATGAAGCCACGTTAATGTAACACGTGGCTTGGCATTGTCTTGCTGAAATAAGCAGGGGCGTCCATGGTAACGTTGCTTGGATGGCAACATATGTTGCTCCAAAACCAGTATGTACTTTTCAGCATTAATGGCGCCTTCACAGATGTATAAGTTACCCATGTCTTGGGCACTAATACACCCCAATACCATCACAGATGCTGGCTTTTCAACTTTGCGCCTATAACAATCCGGATAGTTCTTTTCCTCTTTGGTCCGGAGGACACGACGTCCACAGTTTCCAAAAACAATTTGAAATGTGGACTCGTCAGACCACACACCACTTTTCCACTTTGTATCAGTCCATCTTAGATGACCTCAGGCCCAGCGAAGCCGACGGAGTTTCTGGGTGTTGTTGATAAACGGTTTTCGCCTTGCATAGGAGAGTTTTAACTTGCACTTACAGATGTAGCGACCAACTGTAGTTACTGACAGTGGGTTTCTGAAGTGTTCCTGAGCCCATGTGGTGATATCCTTTACACACAGATGTCGCTTGTTGATGCAGTACAGCCTGAGAGATCGAAGGTCACGGTCTTAGCTGCTTACGTGCAGTGATTTCTCCAGATTCTCTGAACCCTTTGATGATATTACGGACCGTAGATGGTGAAATCCCAAATTCCTTGCAATAGCTGGTTAAGAAAGGTTTTTCTTAAACTGTTCAACAATTTACTCACGCATTTGTTGACAAAGTGGTGACCCTCGCCCCATCCTTGTTTGTGAATGACTGAGCATTTCATGGAATCTACTTTTATACCCAATCATGGCACCCACCTGTTCCCAATTTGCCTGTTCACCTGGGGGATGTTCCAAATAAGTGTTTGATGAGCATTCCTCAACTTTATCAGTATTTATTGCCACCTTTCCCAACTTCTTTGTCACGTGTTGCTGGCATCAAATTCTAAAGCTAATGATTATTTGCAAAAAAAAAATGTCTATGAGTTTGAACATCAAATATGTTGTCTTTGTAGCATATTCAACTGAATATGGGTTGAAAATGATTTGCAAATCATTGTATTCCGTTTATATTTACATCTAACACAATTTCCCAACTCATATGGAAACGGGGTTTGTACATTTATATAGCGCTTTTTCTCAAGTGACTCAAAGTGCTTTGCATTGAGAAACCCATGATCTACATTTAAGTGACATTTATACCAGTGTGGGTGGCATTAAGTGTCTTGCTCAAGGACACAACAGCAGTGACTAGGATGGTGGAAGTTGGATTTTGACCACAAACCCTCATATGAGCCATGTTGTTGTACAGGATTTTTTTGTTGTTGTAATTAATCACATGAGTTAACGCATTGTTTTCCCCCCAGCCCTAATTTAAACACATTTTGGGACCGCTTCCTCTTTGGTTCGTGTGTGTCCCGCCGCAGAGTCGCTACAATCACACTTCCAGCCGCCCTTCCAGTCATAGCGTGCGCCCACCCATGCGGGGCCCTCGGCGAGCGGACCCCATAGAGACACGCTGACCGCCTCGACTCTTTTGTTTGACCGTGCACCTCCCGTGTGGGCCTTTGTGATGCGCTCGCCTTCATTAGGTTTTGTCTCAGAGACATCTTTGTTCCGCGAGTTGCTAATGAGTTCTTTTTGGGAAGCTAAATGGAGGTGATTATTCTTGCGAAAGAAGCACAAAAAACATTTCGTTCTAAAGCAGGGGTCCATTAAAGTTGACGCTCATGTTGTTCTGTTCAATATACCACAGTCTCCTATCTCTAAAAAAAATAATTAACTACCGGAGTCCAACTTTCTTTCTCAATAGTTTTAATTATAATTAGGGATGTCCGATAATGGCTTTTTGCCAATATCCGATATTCCGATATTGTCCAACTCTTTAATTACCGATACCGATATCAACCGATACCGATATCAACCGATATATACAGTCGTGGAATTAACACATTATTATATCTAATTTGGACAACCAGGTATGGTGAATGTACTTTCTTTTAAAAATTAATAAAATAAAATAAAATAAATTAATTAAAAACATTTTCTTGAATAAAAAGGAAAGTAAAACAATATAAAAACAGTTGCATAGAAACTAGTAATTAATGAAAATTAGTAAAATTAACTGTTAAAGGTTAGTACTATTAGTGGACCAGCAGCACGCACAATCATGTGTGCTTACGGACTGTATCCCTTGCAGACTGTATTGATATATATTGATATATAATGTAGGAACCAGAATATTAATAACAGAAAGAAACAACCCTTTTGTGTGAATGAGTGTGAATGAGGTTTGGGGGAGGGAGGTTTTTTGGGTTGGTGCACTAACTGTAAGTGTATCTTGTGTTTTTTATGTTGATTTAATAAAAAAAATAAAATGAAAAAAAATAAAAATAAAAACCGATACCGATAATAAAAAAAACGATACCGATAATTTCCGATATTACATTTTAACGCATTTATCGGCCGATAATATCGGACATCTCTAATTATAATACAATTATTAAAAATCAGGGATCTGCTATGATGTACAATTCATCTTTCTATTGGCATTATTTAGACTAGGGGTGTCAAACGTACGGCCCGAGGGCCCTATAAGGTTCGCGAACAGGTATTATCCGGCCCACGGGATGAGTTTGCTAAGTATAAAAATGTACCTGAACATTTTGAATGAAAGAAACAGCTGTTCTTAATGTGTCCACTAGATGTTGCAATATCAATTATTTGTATCTTTGTAGATGATGCTACATATGTACAAAATAAACCACATGATGTCAGTACATCAGTCGAGGAAAATGATCAAACTACATACAGGATTCGTACGGGTGCTTAAAAACCTTGAAAATTCTTGGATTTTAATGTTGTGTTTTCAAGGTTTGAAAAAAATGCTTGAATTTTGGGTGAAGCGCCTGTAAATGCTTGGAAATGTTCATCATATTTCTCGGCAGTCTGACTCAATAGGCTAATTATAAAATGGAAAAAAATCAAATAAGTTTCCTTAAAAATGAAAGCTACACGCTTGATCTGTTGGCTTTGCATGAGCCCTTACATTAGGTTGTTGTCATGCCAGAGCCGTATATACGCCCCCAAGAGGACAGTGGTGCATCGGTCCATCATGCCGGGAGGTTGTTGTTTTAATGAACATGATGTATGCATGAATTATGATACAAACAAGTAAACAATAATAATTAATGTTATTTCTTGTAAGGAATGATGTACACATGAATAATGATGATACAAACAAACAAGCAAACACCAATGACATTGAATAGTCTACAGCAGGGGTCCCCAAACTGCATGAACCCTGTACATAAATAATAAACTGTAATTTGATTCTGAAATTATTTTTTTTATCTTGATACAGTAGATTGAAAATTAACACCAATGAGTTGACTGATGAACATTATATAATAATATTTATATAAATATAAATAACTACAAATAAAGATAGAATACTATTAACCGCAACATGTAAGTGTAAAAAAACAAACAACAACAACATTATGATTTGTACAATTTCAGAATGTGCTTGTTCTATTATTAAACAAAGATAACAATCTGAAGTTGTCTTTATTTTTAAGTTTTCGTGCCGTGATTTTACAACTTGGGAGTAGATTTTTCTCCATGTGGCCCCCGATCTAAAATGAGTTTGACACCCCTGTTTTAGACGTTCGAATAGCCTACTATTAGTAATGGGAGTAGCATTAAATAGTGCAGATTCAGCATGCTCATTTTAGCAGTCAGCTGTCAGTTGAGCTGCAGCATGAGGCCAACATGGCAATTCTGCTCAAGTGCGTATTGCGTGCAATAAAACAAACCTGAAAATCCCAACCTTTGTTTTGCTTTTCCTTTTCTACATCTTCTTCCTCGTTCCTGGCCCGCTTACGAGAAGCCTGTGTTTGTTAATCTTTGTTAGGTCAGGTATTAAAAGCTGCTTTTATCTTTATTGGTGCTTTACGTAAGCAGCAACAAGGAAATAGAGCAAACAAAAAAGCCAAAAGAAAAAGAAGGCTGCGCCTCGCATCTTTATCAAAACATGATAAAATCCAGAGCTGCACTGCTGACAATGAGAGGTCAAAGGTGAGCACGCGAAGGGCCGGGAGTGGTCTGTTGCCTTATTGTGTGCGTGTGTGTGTGTGTGGTGGACAAACACACACACATGCAGGTGCACACAAAAGGCATCTTAAGACAGGTTTGGCCGCCTTGTCGAAGCATTCCTCACCACAGAGGACATCATCGTGAAAAGCGAAAGCTGCCAGCGAGCCTCCGTGCTGACAACGAGACGCATGTGTGCACCACATGAATGTATTTTGCATGGAAAAGATGACTTATTGCTTATTTAGAGAAAAAAAAAATTGTCACATTTTACCAGGTGTCACTAGGTGGCGACCCATCAGTCTTCCTGTTCTGTCTCCCCCCTGTATACTCTGTCTGTTCTTGCATAGGTTGTACTGAAAACTAATTTTGCCGTACTTTTTTAAGTGTCGTGACAATAAATGATCTTCTTATTGAAGTGGCACGCTTAATAGGAGTTGCATCAGTGCCACCACTTCCACGAAAAGAACACCTCTAGGCAGGTACAACCCTAGCCTAACCCCCTCCCCCCACCACATCCCACCTCCCCGGATTGTAAATAATCAGATATATATACTTGTTCTTATGCTTTCTGAGCTCACTATGTTCACTGCACATATCCTACAAAGTGAGACCTACACTGTTTCAATGTCCATTTCTCAGATGATAAACTTGTATGATGACTGCAATATGCTGATAGCAACCTAACCTACCCCCCTGTCACATTCCAACCCCAGATTGTAAATAATTCAATGTATATTAATATATATAATTTATATTGATTAACTTGTATGATGACTGTATTATGCTGATAGTATATATTTGTACCATGATTTGATTTATGTGGACCCCGACTTAAATAAGTTGAAAAACTTATTCGGGTGTTACCATTTAGTGGTCAATTGTACGGAATATGTACTGTACTGTGCAATCTACTAATAAAAGTTTCAATCAATCAATCAAAAAGCATGTGGTCAGAATGCCACACTAAGGCGCAGGGGCCGTATTTATCAAGCGTCTTAGAGTGCCATTTTACACTTAAGTCCTGAGAATTTGCGAAATTTAGTCCTACTCTCAAATTTAAGAATAAAAGCTACTTATCAACTTTCTTAAAGGGGAACATTATCACCAGACCTATGTAAGCGTCAATATATACCTTGATGTGGCAGAAAAAAGACCATATATTTTTTTAACCGATTTCCGAACTATAAATGGGTGAATTTTGGCGAATTAAACGCCTTTCTAATATTCGCTTTCGGAGCGATGACGTCACAATGTGGCGTCACATCGGGAAGCAATCCGCCATTTTCTCAAACACCGAGTCAAATCAGCTCTGTTATTTTCCGTTTTTTCGACTGTTTTCCGTACCTTGGAGACATCATGCCTCGTCGGTGTGTTGTCGGAGGGTGTAACAACACGAACAGGGACGGATTCAAGTTGCACCAGTGGCCCAAAGATGCGAAAGTGGAAAGAAATTGGACGTTTGTTCCGCACACTTTACCGACGAAAGCTATGCTACGACAGACATGGCAAGAATGTGTGGATATCCTGCGACACTCAAAGCAGATGCATTTCCAACGATAAGGTCAAAGAAATCTGCTGCCAGACCCCCATTGAATCTGCTGGAGTGTGTGAGCAATTCAGGGACAAAGGACCTCGGTAGCACGGCAAGCAATGGCGGCAGTTTGTTCCCGCAGACGAGCGAGCTAAACCCCCTAACGACCCTAGCTTCCCTGGCCTGCTGACATGAACTCCAAAACTGGACAGATCAGCTTTCAGGAAAAGAGCGCGGATGAGGGTATGTCTACAGAATATATTAATTGATGAAAATTGGGCTGTCTGCACTCTCAAAGTGCATGTTGTTGCCAAATGTATTTCATATGCTGTAAACCTAGTTCATAGTTGTTAGTTTCCTTTAATGCCAAACAAACACATACCAATCGTTGGTTAGAAGGTGATCGCCGAATTCGTCCTCGCTTTCTCCCGTGTCGCTGGCTGTCGTGTTGTTTTCGTCGGTTTCGCTTGCATACGGTTCAAACTGATATGGCTCAATAGCTTCAGTTTCTTCTTCAATTTCGTTTCCGCTACCTGCCTCCACACTACAACCATCCGTTTCAATACATTCGTAATCTGTTGAATCGCTTAAGCCGCTGAAATCCGAGTTTGAATCCGAGCTAATGTTGCTATAGCTTGCTGTTCTTTCCGCCATGTTTGTTTGTGTTGGCTTCACTATGTGACGTCACAGGAAAATGGACGGGTGTATATAATGATGGTTAAAATCAGGCACTTTGAAGCTTTTTTTAGGGATATTGCGTGATGGGTAAAATTTTGAAAAAAACTTTGAAAAATATAATAAGCCACTGGGAACTGATTTTTAATGGTTTTAACCATTCTGAAATTGTGATAATGTTCCCCTTTAAGTCTAAGAATCACTCCTACTCTCCACGATATTCAAGAGACTTTCAGAGTTGTCCTAAGTGGTTAGGAGTTGCCAGCGGGGGATGGCACTGAGGCGAGAGAGACGTGCGCGAACGTTCAGGGAGCCGAAGGATGTCCTGGCTTTGTTTGATGACGAGCAGCTGATCAAACGGTATCGTTTAGACAGAGCGGGTATTGTTTTTGTCACAGATCGTCATCTCATCAGCAACATCACGCAGCAGAGCTTTCACAGCAGAACTAAAGGTCATCACAATGCTTCGATATCTCGCCACTGGGAAAATGCAACAGTGTAACGCTGAGGATTTGGGGCCATCACAACCATCAGTAAGCAGAATTGTTATGGAAACAATAATGGCCCTTACTGCTCCTCCTCTCGCCAGTTTGGATTTTCTTTTCGATTCCATGTTTATTTCTGCATGTGGCTGCAGTGGGCTAGTATATATAGAGCCATCCACACCAGTTTCAAATTAGTTGCCTAATTAATGAATTGGAAAGAAAAGGAAACATTTATTTTTGATTCATTGCCAATATTGTTTGTTTGTTTTGTATTATTTTGTAGTTTATTGTCAAAATATACACTCCCATTGTCCACTTAAATATTTCTAAGATATTTATTTATTCTTAGACAAGAGATTCCGTTCCGTGATTGGTCATTTCTATGGACACCTAAAATTCCGTTTACGGCACATAGTAATGTCGTAATTCAGCCTTGAGTGTGACACTTAAGATTCAGTCCTACACTTCGCTGAAAGTGTGAGTAAGACGCTTGATAACTAACTTTTAAGTGCAGCTTTCAGCGAAGAATTTCTTTACTCATAAGTCAACTCTTAGCAGACTTCTTAGGAGTAATTCTAAGACGCTCGATAAATACGGCCCCACATCTCTCCCCATCCAATCGCCGAATACAAATAATTGATCATGAAGTATAGAAATAATATAAAAACGGAAATAACTAGAAATGCCTTTGAAGAGCACAGACCTCCACCAAGCCCTATCACCCAATAGCAAAAAATAAAAATCCTGTATCCAGATAAAATCTAATGTCGTGTCGGGGTCGCATGTTTATGCGGTGGTCGTTATTCAAAGAAACAGGACAAAAACACGAAAAAGGAAAACGTGCGGATGGCACGAGAAGCTACAGCAAAGCTTAGCAATTGACTAGTAAACCAAAGAGAGCAAGAAGCAAGTAGTACAACGTAACTGTCACGTGTTGCGAACAAGACAGATTGTGGCACTTGGCAATAATAAATAGCTCTCTGATTAATAATCAGGAGCAGGTGAGCATCCTGACCACTAATCAGAGGCAGGTGACAAAAATCAGCACCCATGGCAACGAAGAAAACAAACCAGGGCGCTGAACCAGAATGAATCAACAACAAATGAAATACTAAACCAAACATACTCGCTTAATCCTGATCCTATTTCTAACATTTCTTTAAAGGTTTCAACAAAAAAACACCTGTAAGTTTCTAACCTATGTTAGCAATTGACTAGTAAACCAAAAAGAGCAAGAAGCAAGTATCCATCCATCCATCCATCTTCTTCCGCTTATCCGAGGTTGGGTCGCGGGGGCAGCAGCCTAAGCAGGGAAGCCCAGACTTCCCTCTCCCCAGCCACTTCGTCCAGCTCTTCCTGTGGGACCCCGAGGCGTTCCCAGGCCAGCCGGGAGACATAGTCTTCCCAACGTGTCCTGGGTCTTCCCCGCGGCCTCCTACCGGTCGGACGTGCCCTAAACACCTCCCTAGGGAGGCGTTCGGGTGGCATCCTGACCAGATGCCCGAACCACCTCATATGGCTCCTCTCGATGTGGAGGAGCAGCGGCTTTACTTTGAGCTCCCCCCCGGATGACAGAGCTTCTCACCCTATCTCTAAGGGAGAGCCCCGCCACCCGGCGGAGGAAACTCATTTCGGCCGCTTGTACCCGTGATCTTGTCCTTTCGGTCATAACCCAAAGCTCATGACCATAGGTGAGGATGGGAACGTAGATCGACCGGTAAACTGAGAGCTTTGCCTTCCGGCTCAGCTCCTTCTTCACCACAACGGATCGATACAGCGTCCGCATTACTGAAGATGCCGCACCGATCCGCCTGTCGATCTCACGATCCACTCTTCCCTCACTCGTGAACAAGACTCCGAGGTACTTGAACTCCTCCACTTGGGGCAAGATCTCCTGCCCAACTCGGAGATGGCACTCCACCCTTTTCCGGGCGAGAACCATGGACTCGGACTTGGAGGTGCTGATTCTCATCCCAGTCGCTTCACACTCGGCTGCGAACCGATCCAGTGAGAGCTGAAGATCCTGGCCAGATGAAGCCATCAGGACCACATCATCTGCAAAAAGCAGAGACCTAATCCTGCAGCCACCAAACCAGATCCCCTCAACGTCTTGACTGCGCCTAGAAATTCTGTCCATAAAAGTTATGAACAGAATCGGTGACAAAGGGCAGCCTTGGCGGAGTCCAACACTCACTGGAAACGTGTCCGACTTACTGCCGGCAATGCGGACCAAGCTCTGGCACTGAGCATACAGGGAGCGGACAAGAAGCAAGTAGTACAACGTAAACGTCACGTATTGCGAACAAGACCGCCAGGCAGATTGCAGCACGAGGCAGGAATAAAAAGCTCTCTGATTAATAACCAGGAGCAGGTGAGCGTCCCGACCACTAATCAGAGGCAGGTGACAAAAATCAGCACCAATAGCAACTAAGAAAAACAAACAAGGGCGCTGAACCAGAATTACTCAACAACTAAGGAAATACTAAACCCGGGCATATCAGAGCCATATTATTTTATTTGTGTGTTTGAATATATTTAGCTTTTTGTTTTGTAAATGTTTTAGAATGCGTTTTCCACTTCTGGTTTATGTGACATCACACAAGTTCACTTCCGGTTGAAAACAGTCTGTTTAACGCTGCAGTGTGGAATCAGTGTGTTTCCATCACTTTGTGTAAAGAGGGCACAGCCTTTATGTTCAATGTGGATACATTTACACAACGTGCCAACTTCACTGGTTTTGGGTTTTGTACACTAAAGTATGAATTTAAGTAGATGGCCACAAAATATGAATTTACCGAAATTGAGACCCCTGCAGCACTTTTATTCAAACCGCTTGCATCCTAGCACCAATTAAGACTAGATTTTTGGAAAACACACTTCCAACAGACCATCCTTGGTCACTGTTTATAGTGGGTGAAAAGTACTAGAATGGGATTTTTAAATGTCAATCTATGTCAACAAGTGACCTAAAAAAAAGAGTGAAAGTGAATTACTTTTGTAATCTTTTCTTTTTGAATTTATAACCTGCTGTCAAATTTGCGGCCAACCAAAATCCAACAAATCACCCAAAAATAACAACGCAGAGCGTTTCACCTCTGTTACGCCCCAGCATTATGGAACTTTGCTTTGTTCATCTCTTCAAGTTCACACCAGTAATCAAATTTTTTTTTGTTTTCGGTCTTTTGTTTACATGTATTTTGTCTTCATCTTCAGTTCTTTGCCCGGAATTGTTTTCTTTAGACTTCTGATCGGCTACTATGGTCGTGGGTTATAGCGCAACGCTGTCTGTAAATATGCTTTTTTTTTTTTTTTTTTTATAGACAGACTTTTCTCCAAGGTTAACTCTTTGGCTGAAATGTGGCGTCAAATGTCAACATCTCAAAGTGGCGTCACATGACTATCAGAAGTGGTCCAGACAGAGCGAGATTTGTTTTTTTTCCAGAGCGGATGATTGATTGTGTAGCGTGTGCGGGACGCAGCCATGTTGGATGTCCTCCCGTGTTTGCTTTCCACTTGCGCTTGTCCCGTGTTTGGCTAATTTATACTCTGAGGGCCCAGCTGTGGCCGTATGTGTGCTCGTGCAGACAAATATAAACTTGCACGATACATTTAAGTGCGCGTCTATATTTGGACTTCTTGCCTGGTCTGTCCTTCACTGGCCTGCTAGATCTTAGTTACGTGGCCCCTCTCAACTCTTGCTAATCCTTTCAAATGAGAGCTGTGGACTGCCAAAAAGCCACCAAACACACACACATACACACACAGTTTGCAGTAGGGTTTCCAAGCAGGCCTCAGAGATATTCTTTTCAGGTTTCTGGTGTCCAGCGAAGGCCAGCCAAAAACAGTTGGGCCGGCCACACACATGCACGCGCACAGGGTGGGAACAGTGAGGTATTGTTCCTGACTTCCTGAGAGAGTCGGCATGGGCATCACAGGAGCTCATGCAGTCAGACTCGACCTTTCCTCATCTTCTGACTTGAATGTCCTCTACTTCAGTGTTTTTCAACAGATACAGTCTGGTGTGCCGTGGGAGATCATCTAATTTCACCTATTTGGGTTAAAAAGATTTTATGCAAACCGGTAATTATAATCCGTAAATAATGTGCCGTTGTTGAGTGTCTGTGCTGTCGAGAGCTTGGCAGAGTAACCGTGTAATACTCTTCCATATCAGTAGGTGGCAGCAGGTAGCTGATTGCTTTGTAGATGTCGGGAACAGCGGGAGGCAGTGTGCAGGTAAAAAGGTATCTAACGCTTAAAGGGGAACATTATCACCAGACCTATGTAAGCGTCAATATATACCTTGATGTTGCAGAAAAAAGACCATATATTTTTTTAACTGATTTCCGAACTCTAAATGGGTGAATTTTGGCGAATTAAACGCCTTTCTATTATTCGCTCTCGGAGCGATGACGTCACAACGTGACGTCACATCGGGAAGCAATCCGCCATTTTCTCAAACACATTACAAACACCGAGTCAAATCAGCTCTGTTATTTTCCGTTTTTTCGACTGTTTTCCGTACCTTGGAGACATCATGCCTCGTCGGTGTGTTGTCGGAGGGTGTAACAACACGAACAGGGACGGATTCAAGTTGCACCAGTGGCCCAAAGATGCGAAAGTGGCAAGAAATTGGACGTTTGTTCCGCACACTTTACCGACGAAAGCTATGCTACGACAGAGATGGCAAGAATGTGTGGATATCCTGCGACACTCAAAGCAGATGCATTTCCAACGATAAAGTCAAAGAAATCTGCGAGCGGATGAGGGTATGTCTACAGAATATATTAATTGATGAAAACTGGGCTGTCTGCACTCTCAAAGTGCATGTTGTTGCCAAATGTATTTCATATGCTGTAAACCTAGTTCATAGTTGTTAATTTCCTTTAATGCCAAACAAACACATACCAATCGTTGGTTAGAAGGCGATCGCCGAATTCGTCCTCGCTTTCTCCCGTGTCGCTGGCTGTCGTGTCGTTTTCGTCGGTTTCGCTTGCATACGGTTCAAACCGATATGGCTCAATAGCTTCAGTTTCTTCTTCAATTTCATTTTCGCTACCTGCCTCCACACTACAACCATCCGTTTCAATACATGCGTAATCTGTTGAATCGCTTAAGCCGCTGAAATACGAGTCTGAATCCGAGCTAATGTCGCTATACCTTGCTGTTCTATCCGCCATGTTTGTTTGTATTGGCATCACTATGTGACGTCACTGGAAAATGGACGGGTGTATATAACGATGGTTAAAATCAGGCACTTTGAAGCTTTTTTTTAGGGATATTGCGTGATGGGTAAAATTTTGAAAAAAACTTCGAAAAATAAAATAAGCCACTGGGAACTGATTTTTAATGGTTTTAACCCTTCTGAAATTGTGATAATGTTCCCCTTTAAACCAAAAAACAAACAAAAGGCAAGTGCCGCTTTGAAAAGGCATTGAAGCTTAGGGAAGACTTTAGACTTTAGATTTCCTTTTTATTGTCATTCAAATTTGAACTTTACAGTACAGATAAGAACGAAATTTCATTTCATAAGCTCATGGTAGTGCAGGATAAAAAAGCAATAAGGTGCATATATAAATAAATAAATAGGTTACTGTACAGATAAATATATTGCACTTTTTCACATGCGTCCACGTTTATGGATGTATGTTATATTGTCTTTTTTATTCCAGTGAGTTAATCCTTTTTGGGGGGAGTTGAGGGGATTTTTATGATGCGTTCAAGAGTCTTACGGCCTGAGGGAAGAAGCTGTTACAGTACCTGGAGATTCTGCTTCGGAGGCTGCGGAACCTTTTTCTAGAGTCCAGCAGTGAAAACAGTCCTTGGTGGGGGTGGGAGGAGTCTTTGCAGATTGCAGGCTATGCAAAACAAAATTCAACTGAACCGGCTGCAAAGTAAACAAAAACAGAATGCTGGACGACAGCAAAAACTTGCAGCGTGTGGAGCTGAGAGGGCGTCCACAAAGTACATCCGTACATGAAATGACAATCAACAAAGAAGGATAGCAACAACTTAAATAGTCTTGATTGCTAAAACAAAGCAGGTGCAGGGATTAGCGCTTAAAGGAAGACATGAAACCGCTACAGGAAAAGCCACCAAAATAGGAGCGCAAGACAAGAACTAAAACACTACACACAAGAAAACACCAACAAACTCAAAATAAGTCACGGGATGATGTGACCGGTCGTGACAGTACACCTACTTGGTTGGTTATGGTTTAAATTCATATCCAACACTTGCGAGAACTACTTTTTATTGTCAATATCGGCTGCTGAGTTTCATATTTTTACGTTTTCTGCTGGTGGTGTGCCTACGGGTTTTTTCTGTGAAAAAAATGTGCCTTGGCTCAAAAAAGGTTTAAAAATACTGCTCTATTTCAGATATTACTTTTCACTGACCCATTCTACATAAGTGTCACTAAGATTGTTCCGATCAGGGTTTTAGACTTAGACTTAGACTTAGAAAATCTTTATTGTCCCCGAGGGGCAATGTGGTTTGCAGCAGTAGTCATTAACTAAGTCTAAGTCTAAGTCTAAGTCTAAGTATATAGATGGACAGATAAATATATAGATATTAGTGTTGTCTCGATACCAATATTTTGGTACGGTACCAAAATGTATTTCGATACTTTTTGGTACTTTTTGATACTTTTCTAAACAAAGGGGACCACAAAAAAATGGCATTATTGTTATTTTAACAAAAAATCTTACGGTACATTAAACATATGTTTCTTATTTCAATTGTGTCCTTAAATAAAATAGTGAACATACAAGACAACTTGTCTTTTATTAGTAAATAAGCAAACAAAGGCTCCTAATTAGTCTGCTGACATATGCAGTAACATATTGTGTCATTTAGATCAGGCCCGCGAACTGGTTTTATCCGGCCGGCGGGATGAGTTTGCTATGTATAAAAATGTACCTGAAATTTTTGAATGAAAGAAACAGCTGCTCCAAATGTGTCCACTGGATGTCGCAATAGCAATTCTTTGTATCTTTGCGGATGATGCTACATATGTACAAAATAAACCACATGACGTTAGTACATCAGTCGAGGAAAATGAGCAAACTACATAAATATTAGGGCTGCGAATCTTTGGGTGTCCCACGATTCGTTTCAATATCGATTCTTGGGGTCATGATTCGATTCAAAATCGATTTTTTTCGATTCAACGCGATTCTCGATTCAAAAACTATATTTTTCCGATTCAAAACAATTCTCTATTCATTCAATACATAGGATTTCAGCAGGATCTACCCCAGTCTGCTGACATGCAAGCAGAGTAGTAGATTTTTGTAAAAAGCTTTTATAATTCTAAAGGACAATGTTTTATCAACTGATTGCAACAATGTACATTTGTTTTAACTATTAAATGAACCAAAAATATGACTTATTTTATCTTTGTGAAAATATAGGACACAGTGTGTTGTCAAGCTTATGAGATGCGATGCAAGTGTAAGCCACTGTGACACTATTGTTCTTTTTTTTTTAATTTTTATAAATGTCTAATGATAATGTCAATGAGGGATTTTTAATCACTGCTATGTTGAAATTGTAACTAATATTGATACTGTTGTTGATGATATTCATTTTTGTTTCACTACTTTTGGTTTGTTCTGTGTCGTGTTTGTGTCTCCTCTCAATTGCTCTGTTTATTGCAGTTCTGAGTGTTGCTGGGTCGGGTTTGGTTTTGGAATTGGATTGCATTGTTATGGTATTTCTGTGTATTGTTTTGTTGGATTGATTAATAAAAAATAAAAATACAAATAAATAAAAATTAATATTTTTTTTTTTTAATTTTTTTTTTTTTTTTTTAAATGAGAATCGATTCTGAATCGCACAACGGGGGAATCGCGATTCGAATTCAAATCGATTTTTTCCCACACCCCTAATAAATAAAATACTTTAATTGGATTTTGATATTATTTGTTTATCTTGATATCTTGATAAAATAAAAATACAAATAAATAAAAATTAATATATTTTTTTTTAAATAATTTTTATTTTTTTTTTCAAATGAGAATCGATTCTGAATCGCACAACGGGGGAATCGCGATTCGAATTCAAATCGATTTTTTCCCACACCCCTAATAAATAAAATACTTTAATTGGATTTTGATATTATTTGTTTATCTTGATAGATTGAAAATGAACACCAATGAGTTGACTGATGAACTTTATCACATAATTTATTCGGAAAATATAAATAACGACAGAATACCAGGTAAGTGTAAAAAAAAAACATTATGATTTGTACAATTTCAGAATGTGTTTGTTCTATTTTTAAACAAAGAAAACAATCTGAAGTTGTCTTTATTTTTAAGTTATCGTGCCGTGATTTTACCAGTCCGGCTCACTTGGGAGTAGATTTTTCTCCATTTGGCCCCCGATCTAAAATGAGTTTGACACCCCTGCTGTAAAGGTTCCTGTGGTGTAAAAGGGCCTAGAGTCAGGCTGTGCATCCTGTCGTCAGATTAAAAAAAAAGAAATGCTAACTTCCTTAGCGTGAGTGCTCAGCATGGACTTGCTGCTCAATGTCTTCAGCATGTGTGCACCTGCGTTACTTTGGACCCCCTTGGGTGACTGCACTCATTGCTTCATCCGAGACAAGGAAACATCACGTTTAGAAAAAAAGCTTCAGTGGGGTATTGAGAGTTTAGGAGTCTGTCGGAAATTATTTGATGAAGGAAGTGTTCAAAGATTGTTTTTGCTGAATCCTTGGAAAAACCTAAGGGGGGGGCGGTGATTCAGTTACAGGATTGTGGCCCAAAGAAAGGGTCTGTGCGACCATACAGAGTATCTCAGCATGATGACTATTCTTGTGATAGAGGAAGACCAACTCACTGCAACAGTGTGAAGACCGAACTTGGCTCCGGGAGTTTGATCGGAAAAGTAAATGAAGGAAAACGATACCACTGGGACTCTTCAACTTGGAAGGAGGAAGAGCCAGTTTGGCGCCAGACGGCAACCACACATCACAACGTAGCGAAGGCAAAGCGGAAACCCTGAAATCAGTGAGCTATTAATTCTGATGCAAGCGCTCAGGCAGGAGATCAATGAGACTTTTTTTTTCAAAAGCTTCACACATGCAAAGTGCAGAGTGAGAGATCTTGTCAAAGATCACTTTCACTGGAGACCCCCTGAGGAAAGAAGGCTTGAGGTGTGGATATCATATAGAGCAGGGGTCCCCGAAATATGGCCCACAGGCCGGATCCAGCATTTACAAACCGGGCCGCGGCAGGTCCCCTCGTGTTAGTTATTGACCCTGAGTTTCAAAGAAGTATCATCAGTATCAAATAAGCTTTCCAACACATGGTCTGATTAATTAAAAACTAGGGATGTCCGATAATGGCTTTTTGCCGATATCCGATATTCCGATATTGTCCAACTCTTTAATTACCGATACCAACCGATATATACAGTCGTGGAATTAACACATTATTATGCCTAATTTGGACAACCAGGTATGGTGAAGATAAGGTTTTTTTTTTTTTAATTAATAAAATAAAATAAGATAAATACATTAAAAACATTTTCTTGAATAAAAAAGAAAGTAAAACAATATAAAAACAGTTACATAGAAACTAGTAATTAATGAAAATGAGTAAAATTAACTGTTAAGGGTTAATACTATTAGTGGACCAGCAGCACGCACAATCATGTGTGCTTACGGACTGTATCCCTTGCAGACTGTATTGATATATATTGATATATAATGTAGGAACCAGAATATTAATAACAGAAAGAAACAACCCTTTTGTGTGAATGAGTGTAAATGGGGGAGGGAGGTGTTTTGGGTTGTTGCACTAATTTTAAGTGTATCTTGTGTTTTTTATGTTGATTTAATAATTAATTTTATTTTTTTTAAATAAACCGATACCGATAATAAAAAAAAACGATTCCGATAATTTCCGATACTACATTTTAATGCATTTATCGGCCGATAATATCGGCCTGCCGATATTATCTCTATTAAAAACCAACTGAACTAAGTGGCTATTGTAAAAAAAAACGAAATGTCTACGCACCACGCACAATTCAAAATTACACCCATTACTAAGCATTATGGGTAAAATGGACAACAATGTGGCGAAAAAAGGGTGGTTGTGTGTGCGTGTGTTGTGTGTTGTGTGTGTGTGTTGGCATGCACGGGTCCATATGTCAGCGTATTTGGCAAGTTTCCCCGAAAATAGGGCTTTGCAATAATTAAATAACAAGAAAAGAAGATATTTTTTTTCTTAAAATGTCAACTACAAGTTACTGTACATTTTTTTAGACAGTTCGGAAGTTAGTGTAGTGATTTAGATATTTATGATTTATCTATGTACAGTATACATAGTAGTGTTGTCCCGAAACCAATATTTTGGTAAAAAAATTGCATTATTGGCTTTATTTTAACAAAAAATCTTAGGGTACATTAAACATATGTTTCTTGTTGCAAGTTTGTCCTTAAATAAAATAGTGAACATACAAGACAACGTGTCTTTTATTAGTAAGTATGCAAACAAAGGCTCCTAATTTAGCTGCTGACATATGCAGTAACATATTGGGTCATTTTCCAATCTATTATTTTGTCAAAATTATTAAGGACAAGTGGTAGAATATGAATTATTAATCTACTTGTTCATTTACTGTTAATATCTGGTTACTTTCTCTTTTAACGTGTTCTGATGTTTTACATTAGTTTTGGATGATACCACAAATTTGGGTATCAATCCGATACCAAGTAGTTACAGGATCATACATTGGTCATATTCAAAGTCCTCATGGGTCCAGGGACATATTTCCTGAGTTTATAAACATGACGATGATAACAGTAACGTTGTCAATGCTACTCTGGAAACACTCATTAGCATGCAAGCTCCAAAAGCCCATTTGAAGTATTTCAGTGTATTTTCTATCTCCTGATTATTTTGGAATAATAGTCTGTCAGTTACAGTATGTATACATTAGAAAGCTTGTTAACTTAGATTCACTTTCCCAATATTTTTTTGGAATATTTTTTTTTTTTAAACAACCTTATCTAAAAAAAATTGCATATTATTGCAAAAAAGAGCAAACGTAAAAAGACTAGATTTTAGGGGGAAAAAAATACTAAAAACTATTAAAATGAACGAGCTTCATGGACAGGTAATTTTACTTGTTAATACATCCTAAATTAAGATTTGTATGTCTGGAAATTAACAGAACTTTGAAGCGAGCAGTAAGTATTTTATTCTGAAAACAAGCATTATTCAACTGGCAATTCCTACGTTTAGCATCCTCGAGATGTTGCAGAATCTTTAAGCAAGATTTTCCATGTGGAGAAAACCAAAATATATTTATGGAATAATTATTTTCTCAATTTTAAAATTTTTAAACAGCAATAGAAAAATATAATATAAATATAATAATTAAGATTAGTATATATATATGAGCCCTGCGATGAGGTGGCGACTTGTCCAGGGTGTACCCCGCCTTCCGCCCGACTGTAGCTGAGATAGGCTCCAGCGCCCCCCCGCGACCCCAAAAGGGAATAAGCGGTAGAAAATGGATGGATGGATGGATATATATATGATTAAAAATAAGTAAATAGCTCTTAAAATGAGGGAAGTTTCTAGAAATAACATTTTAAATCTCGACAAGTGGCAAATAATTGTCTTATTTTAGCCTCTGGCCTCATTGTCTAATCTGTCTTTTTTTTTTTTTTTTTTTCCGCTGAGTGCGATGATGTTGGCTGCCTTTATCTCCTCGCTAACACGCCTCAGACACTTCTTTCCCACAATAGATCAAACCCTCCTGCTGGCCTTGTCAAAGCCTAATGGACGCATGCACACAAAAACACAGCCTGGCCGTGTGTTCTCAGACACAAAGACAGCATGTAATAATAATAACCCCCCCCCAAAAAAAAAAAGTTGGGAGGGTGTTTTGCCAGGTCAGCACTTTCTGTCGGTATGGTTCCGCCGGTGCTCTACTGATTTATCCTGCTAAAGGAAAAAGTCACTGCACCTGTTTTGTGTTACAAATCACACTCATTTGTTGTCTATTCTCCAAACTACGTTAACTTCCTTAGCATAATGCTACTGTAAATGGGAACGATCCAGTCATCACTTCTATTCTTTTGTATCACTACAATTTTACAGACTTCATTCATCATTCAGATTATTTTTTGGGGCAAGGTGAAGGCTGTAAGTAATCACTTCAGAGAGAAGCGATCAAATTACAAAACACAAAAACGGTAAATTTGGCACGTTGTGTAAATGGTAAATAAAAACAGAATAAAATGATTTGCAAATCCTTGTCAACCTATATTCAATTGAATAGACTGCAAAGACAAGATATTTAACGTTTGAACTGGTAAACTTTATTTTTTGCAAATATTAGCTCATTTGGAATTTGATGCCTGCAACATGTTTAAAAAAAGCTGGCACAAGTGGCAAAAAAGACTGAGAAAGTTGAGGAATGCTCATCAAACACTTATTTGGAACATCCCACAAGTGAAGGTGGGTGCTATGATTGGGTATAAAAGCAGCTTTCATGAAATGCTCAGTCATTCACAAACAGGGATGGGGCGAGGGTCACCACTTTGTGAACAAATGCGTGAGCAAATTATCCAACAGTTTAAGAACAACCTTTCTTAACCAGCTATTGCAAGGAATTTATGGATTTCACCATCTACGGTCCGTAATATCATCAAAGGGTTCAGAGAATCTGGAGAAATCACTGCACGTAAGCGATGATATTTCGAACCTTCAATCCCTCAGGCGGTACTGCATCAAAAAGCGATATCAGTGTGTAAAGGATATCACCACATGGGCTTAGGAACACTCCAGAAAACCACTGTCAGTAGCTACAGTTCGTCGCTACATCCGTAAGTGCAAGTTAAAATTCTACTATGCAAAGCCAAAGCCATTTATCAACAACACCCAGAAATGCTTCACTGGGCCTGAGCTCATCAAAGATGGACTGATGCAAAGTGGAAAAGTGTTCTGTGGTCTGACGAGTCCACATTTCAAATTGTTTTTGGAAATTGTGGATGTCGTGTCCCGGACCAAAGAGGAAAAGAACCATCCGGACTGTTATAGGCGCAAAGTTGAAAAGCCAGCATCTGTGATGGTATGGGGATGTATTAGTGCCCAAGGCATGGGTAACAAATCATTGTATTCGTGCCAACTTTACTGGTTTTGGGTTTTGTAATTTAATGACGCGTCTTTACTCTGCACACAAATGTAGTTGTAGGTGAGCGAGCATGTCTTAGATCATATTAAATCTTTGTATTTGAATTCCGTACGTTATCATAAAGAACCTGCAAGGAGCGATTATCTGTCACTTCTGCCATGCCAGACTCTAGGCGTGAAGTTGGCCTCATGTAAGTACGCCTTGAGTGCAGGCTATCACATGCCAGAAGAAAATCATTTTTGGGAAAAGTCACAAACCACAATGGTAAATTGAGGACTACTCGGAATCTAACATGTGGACTGGTGAAAATAAAGTTACCAACACAATAAACACACCACGTTTTCAAACAATTAAAATAAACCTTGGGTTAAACCTCCAATTATAGTGTTTATTGACCGAAACTGCAAAGATGCGCTGCTATTTGGAAGCATGCAATCATTGGGGTGGGGCTCCTACTTCTTAAATGAACAGGGTTCAGTGTCTGATTAAGTTAAAAAAGTTAAAGTACCAATGATTGTCACACACACACTAACTGTGGTGAATTTTGTCCTCTGCATTTGACCCATCCCCTGTTCACCCCCTGGTAGGTGAGGGGAGAGGTGAGCAGCAGTAGTAGCCGCGCCCAGGAATCATTTTGGTGATTTAACCCTCAATTCCAACCCTTGATGCTGAGTGCCAAGCAGGGAGGTAATGGGTCCCATTTTTATAGTCTTTGGTATGACTCGGCCGGGGTTTGAACTCACGACCTACCGAGCTCAGGGCGGACATCTAACCACAAGGCCACTGAGTAGGTTGTCTGCGATCTTGATAGTCAAATTAAACTCCTCCGAAACCAATCGTCAAATAGTCGACTATTGTCAGACACCCCTTGGTGTAACAAATAAATGTATATATTAGTCACAATTGGGAGTTAAACTTTGTGAAAATTGCTGTTTGGATTGCATAAGATGACTGGCGTTCAAGCTGTCGATCAGGACTGTCTCGTGGAAACGTGCAAATTTTGGTTGTGCTTACCGACCTCGAAGCCATTTTATTTTGTACATGGTGAAATGATAAGTGTGACCAGTAGATGGCAGTCACACATAAGATATACGTGTAGACTGCAATATGACTCAAGTAAACAACACCAAAATGTTATATGTTCCATTGAAAATATAGAACATTACACACGGCGCTCAAAAATCTATCAAAATGTTTTAGTACGACGTTGGTAAGCTATGAAGCCGCACCGCTTGAAGGATTGTACTGTGCTTCAACATACGAGTATTATTATGGTGCGTGTATAAGGTAAGACATATTATCTGGCCTTTTGTGCAAATGATGATGATGCAAAAAGCAACTTTTCTTACCTTCTGGTACCTGAAAAGTCCTGAAAATGTGCGCGCATCCCACCGTAATCGATAAGCTTCTTCTTTTTCTCTATCTTCTTCTTATGTGACATTCATCTTCCACTGTTGCCATTTCTAGTATAAAGTATTGTAAAGTTCTTACTTATATCTGTCAGTAAACTCGCCATGAAAGCACTAAAACATACCGGTGTAGTGAGTTTACATTATTCACCCAAGGAACTTTAGTTATTAGAGTTTCGATCGGACGGTTTTTCACGGGACACATTTCCTGTATGGTTGTTTCCGGATGAGGAGATGCTGCTCCGTTATTGATTGAAGTAAAGTCTGAATGTCATTAAAACATTTAGCTCCATCTTTTGACACGTCTTCCACCCCCGTCCTTGCACACTACACCGCTACAACAAAGATGACAGAGAAAAAACGCTGCCAAAGCGGCTTGAAGATGATCTGTAAAACATAATCTATGCAACATTTTGACCAAAGAACCACCATCACATGTTATGTAGACAACAAGAAAGTGTTTTAAATGTAGAAAAAAAAAAATATGACCCCTTTAATGCGCCTTATAATCCGGTGCGCCTTTTGTATGAAACTAGACCTGACTAGACCCGCTCATCGGCAGTGCGCTTTATAATCCGGTGTGCCCTATGGTCCTGAAAATACAGTACCTGCTTCTCTTCCATCTCACTCGTTTTTGTTCTGTAGTCCGAAAGAAGGCGACATTCTCCATTTCCTTTGCTACCTTCTTAAATAATTTTGTTTGTTCACCCATCGATGCACTTCAAAATGTTCTGTCCTTTTACATTTGTAAAGTGAATAAAGAGTCTCCTCTCCATGCCAGTTGTTGCTACTTTTTTATTAAACGGTATCTGCTTCCGGGTTGAGACTGTTGCATCCGCGATACGAAGGGTCCTCTGCGACGGCACACACCCACTCGAGAGAGCTGGTTTCCTATCGCATAATCCAGGTGTGTTAGTCACACTTCTCAAAAGCCAAACACGATGGGATTAAGGTGTTTCCATGGGCTATAGGATGCTTCATTTGAGCCTAATTATTTGAGACGTAGTTGTTTGTAGTAGCGTTAGTTAGTTAGCACCATTTGTTTATTAAGGTAAGAACTCTGCTGCTCGTCTTTTAACTAAAACCAAAACTAAAAACCCCTGTACTAGTTTCCCTTCATTGGCTCCCAGTTGCTTTTAGAGTTAATTTTAAAATTGTGCTTATTGTTTTTAAATGCCTACACCAAGAAGCCCCGCCCTACCTTATCTAATTGAGCTGCTGCAGCCTTATTGTCCCAGCAGGACTCTGAGGCTATGTCTACACGAAGCCGCATAACCCCTTAAACAAATAATTATTTAGCCTAAGACCCGTGTCAGCCAAACTAAATCATTGTTTAAGGTCCCCCTCTACGGACAATTTTTTACACGGGTAAGTGAGCCGTGTATTTCTTGAATCTCCGGCTCTTAGCTTTGTATGGACTCATTGATCGTTTACAAACTGAGTTCGGAGAGGAAGTGACGCCAGAAAGGCCGCGCCCCACAAAGGAAGTGACGTCAAAAAGAACGCGCCACAGCCAGCTTCATAATAAAGCGGTTTTGTAACTCGGAGGTAACCATTGGAAATATGGAGGTGAGTCATCCAGACATGCCCGTGTTTCTCCTTCTGTCTTTACAGACGCTTGTGGAAATCACACATGAATACCTTAAGAGAAAGCGATTGCAGCTATTTGGGATACAACACTTCTCAGACGGCAAGAGAACTTTCCAATGTCCAGGTCAGCTGTGATTCTACTTCGCGAAAAACTTTGTCCATCTGTAGCGTGTGCTTTGTATTACCTGGCCCTCGAGGGAAGACTACGAAAAACGGCAAATGCTTTATCAGTTATTGTCCGCCATGTATGCCGCGGACTCAACGTCTAGGTCCAGAGTATATAAAGTCACCAAAAACAAATGGACAATGAAGGTGAAGGCAAAAAAGTGAGGAGTATCCTGACCAGATATCTAGATCCCTAGATTGATTGATGTAAAATGTTATTTTTCACATTGTGTACTTATCACGTGTCTAATAAAGACTTTATTAATTTATGATGGCTCAGGTGTGATTCACTACAATAGGGCCCCACAACACACTGGATTCCAGTTAATTGAAATACCACAACACTGGATATTGTTCAGATAAGTTACATTTAATTTAAGAACTTGCACACAAAGCAACAATGGAGGTGACTATGACGTACGCATTTTCCGCGCATGCGTACTAGGTCGTGTTGCGCCGGCTGACGGAGAGGGGAGGGGGTCTTAAACGACCATTGTGTGTGTGTGGACATGGATAAGGTTAGGTGGGATTTACCCTGAATAACCTTAGACAGCTTAGTGTAGAAGAGGCCTGAGGTCTTCAGACCAGCTCCTCCTCGCTGTTTCAAAAACTAGGCTAAAAACGAGAGGAGATGGAGCCTTTTCAGTGGCAGGGCCCAGACTATGGAACGGGAAACACCGTGGCGCGGTTGGGAGAGTGGCCGTGCCACCAACCTGAGGTTTCCTGGTTCGATCCCCACCTTCTACCAACCAAGTCACGTCCGTTGTGTCCTTGAGCAAGACACTTCACCCTTGCTCCTGATGGGTCGTGGTTAGGGCCTTGCATGGCAGCTCCCGCCATCAGTGTGTGAATGTGTGTGTGAATGGGTGAATGTGGAAATAGTGTCAAAGCGCTTTGAGTACCTTGAAGGTAGGAAAGCGCTATACAAGTATAACCCATTTAACAACCTTCAATTATCTATTAGGTCCTCCCAGTCTCTGAGCCAATTTAAATCTAGGCTAAAACATATTTTTACTCCCTGGCATTCAAATCCAGTCAGACAGGATATCTTGGTTGTTTTTATGTCTTGGTTGGCTTTATATTTTTTGGTTTTATCCTTTTTATTTATTTATTACAGTTTTTTAGGTGACGTATTCTGCACTTCTTTGAAGGTATATTTCACTACTGTATTTTATTCATCCTTCCGTGTTATGATGTAAATGTGACACTGTGTGACCCTTTTCCTATTTATGTACAGCACTTTGGCCAACTGGGGTTGTTTTTTAACGTGCTATATAAATAAATAAACTGAACTGAACTGATAAACTAATTGATGACTATTCCTTTCGTTATAGGTACTTCCAGTACACTGCTGCTCGTTACTTTTATGGCAGCGTACTTTACCCTGGCAGAAACCTATTGCAACACCCAGAGCTTTGTCGAGTAAACGCAAGCAGCGTTGGCGTCATTACACGGAACACACAAATAATAGCAGGGTGCAAAACAGGTAGAGAAAACACACACAAGGAACAGAATCTATTTTCTTAAGTAACACGTAACGTTAGCAATTATCCACAACAATGCAGGCTGGGAAACAGGAAGCACGTGAGTTTCAACATGTATTTATAAATAAAGTGCACACCATCTTCTGAAGTCAATAAAAAAACACTACATTAGGAGGTTGCCTACAGCCACAACTGTTAATGCCATAATTTATACACCCCGCTCCTTTTTGCACAATCGATTATTTGTTTTTATAGACCACATCCCGCATTCAAAATTTTTGTCCAAAGTTTTATGATACCTAAACTATGTGTGGAAAAAACTGAAAGTATACTTTACTTGTCAGCACAACGCGCAGCGTACATATGAATCTCATTAGAGCTCCCCGTGCAGACGGGGGGGTGAGTCACTCTATTTACAGAATCAGACGGACAGACGCTTTTCAAAGACTCCTAACCCTTTCCAGTCATCTCACCGCCACTATGCCACGAAAGGGTTGTGAGATCCCGTCATGCATCGGTGCAGGGAGGGGAGCGTGGTTGTGGCAGCACAAAGCAAAGGAGTTCCATGAAAAGACAGAAGTGGAGTAGAAAGATATTATTGGGAAGAAAGGGAACACTGTTATCTTTCCCCATGGCAGCTTGTTACAGTCATTAGCGGCGCTCGCAGACCGTGACGCTCGCAACCTCCCTGAAGGGTTCACGTCACCCTCCCTTACCAGAGACGGCCGACCTGACATTTCTTATACCACGTGGGAGTCGCGGCACACAAAAAAGGGAGGAACGTTTGTTTTTATGGAGGCAGAAACACTGACAATACTTTTAGTATAGGAAGAAAAAAAAACATGGTATCGTAGAAAAAGTCACATTGACACTGAAGTGTAAAAATGATTCAAAACATTTAAAAAAAACAATTTTTTGTACCATGTCATGTTTTTCAATACCAATCTTCATTTTTTTTTAACAGTTTTAGAGGTTTTCATTTTCAGCTTTTCTTTTTGTCACTTTCAATTTTTACTGGCAGAGATTTCATGTGATGGGGCGCCTTGGACTTGAGGGTGGGGCTTGGACCATCTGACTGAAAACTCAGGTTTTGAGCAGAGGAACTGTTATTTTCTGTATTACTTACAACACAACTTATACGAGTGACTCTACACACACTGATAGAGACACATTTACACAAAAAGTCGCCTAATTTTTGGATCAAATGTCCAAAGTGGATCATCGCAGCTCTGACGACATGCGTGTTGGGTCGCCGTCATATCTCGTAAATTTAAACCCATAAATTGTATTGAGTTGATGATTTGATGTTTATTATAATTCACAATAAGAACTATTCTCATGAGGATAAAATAGGATGATCAGAAATGCAAAAAACTGCATTGTTTTTTATGTACCGTATTTTTCAGAGTATAAGTCGCACCGGAGTATAAGTCGCACCTGCCGAAAATGCATAATAAAGAAGGAAAAAACATATATAAGTCGCACTGGAGCCCGGCCAAACTATGAAAAAAACTGCGACTTATGAATTGATTAACATGGACCCCGACTTCAACAAGTAGAAACACTTATTCGGGTGTTACCATTTAGTGGTCAATTGTACGGAATATGTACTGTACTGGGCAATCTACTAATAAAAGTTTCAATCAATCAATCAATCAATACACTTGTGCATAATGATATGTTTACTCTCTGTTACCATGGCAATCAATCTCTTCACACTCACCACTCATATGTTGACAAGCACATACAATATAGTCTATTACAGTGATTCCCAATGTGTGGGAGACGTACCACTAGTGGTACGCGGGCCGCAGGATTCATCTAGTGGTACGCTAAAAAATGACTTAATTAAATATTCAAACACAGTGTCACTGTTCAAACTGTGTGTAATGTTACAGTGGCCAAAAACAATAAATATACCTATTAGATAAAACCTGTCTTGTTTTTAATGAATATTTAGGCCTACTACGCTACTGTGTTCAAATATTGGCTGTTATGGTGGTACTTGGAGAGCCAAGTGTTTTCTGAGGTGGTACTTGGTGTAAAAAGTTTGAGAACCACTGGTCAATTAGATTTGATTGACCTTTTTTTTTTTTTTTACGTCAATAACGATGTGACTGGTAATGCAATAATTGATTAAGCATTTAAAAACAAAACAACAATAAGTTAATAAATGTTAGACACCAGTGTTTTGTCTTTATTTTTTTATTTTTTATTTTTTTATTTTTTTTTGTCCTGTCCAGCTTCTCAGGCAAATCATATAGTTGATGTAGATGCCCATATCGGCTGTTCAGATTTACTTTACAAAAGAGAAGTGTAGGATACTTCTCTTGTTGCCTTATTTGTATTTGACTTTATTAAATGTATTTATATTATCATTTGGTGCAGCCGGGCCGGAGAAGGAGGGGATAGAAAGAGAAAAAAAAGAAGACAGAGGGGGAAATTGTGGGGACAAGAGGGGGATTAGACAGAGAGACAAAAACAACAACAGCAAACACAACAACAAGAACAACAGAGCAACATCAGCAAATACGACATGTACAAATATGATGGTAAAAGTAATAGCAAATAAGCAGTTAGCGAAAATAAAAAATACAGAAATAACAATGAGCATTATTACACTACAGATGGAGCAATACAAATACCAATAGAAATAGTGCTATTGATAATGAACAATACCAATACTTTACCTTTATTATCAACAATACAGTTGTTCAAATGCAACAATACATATACGTAATGATAACTTGAGATACGAAAGAATGCAGAAAAATGGAGGGGGAGAAAGAGAAGCAACTTACATTAACCTTGTAGATTGTTATTAAGTTTTGTCTTTATTGATAAAACTGTATTCGCTTCTATCGCATGTCAGATCAAAATCTATTTCTAACATTTGATTTCACTTTTACTTCTCGACGTTTTGCCATGTTTCCAAAAAAAAAGTGTGCATCCACGCTACAAAGTTTACAGACTGGTGGCTAAGTTAGTCAAAATGTTCCTTCGGAGGGCAAGCCGGATTAATCGATCAAAGCATTTTTGATTGCGAGGAATGTAATCACTTAGATGGAAGCAGAACTCTAAACAAGTCTCCCACGGATATTGGAAGAAAAAGTAAAGATGAGCTTGAAAAACACATTTGTTATGAATATGCCAATACAATCAGAGAGAGTGAATGATGTTCCCCAGGTCGGTACAATTAACAGTTTTTTGTGGGTTTTTTCAAATTTCCCTAAAAGAAGAAGACTTGTCTTAATAATGGGTCAGAGACTGTTTTCTTACATTACCGTGTGTGTTCACGTCTTACAGGTGCGCAGTCAAGGTGTTACAGAGGAGCTCAAGTGCCTGAGTCTACTCAACGCTCTGGACCAGGACATCCCTGACCAGCTGGCCCAGGTCCTGGGAGAACCCTGCATTAAGCTGGCCGAGGGCATCAAAGCCTACATCTCCAAGGTAACATCAACACAAGTGAGCCAGTGCATTGTTGGCGCTACTAAACGTGGACATGAAGAGCAGATGGAGCCTGATTGACTCAGTACTAGAAGTGTGACCACAGACCAGGGATATTCAACTAAATTGAATATATCAAGGTCACGTTTCAAGAAAGCTAAGGATCGAGGGGCCAGAATTGTCCCTTTATATTATTCTGATTTTGTATTTTCCTAAGAACAGCTTCCTCTGCAGTAGACATTTGATTTTGGCATATTTATTTTGGCAGAGTTACAGGAACACTCTGCTGTTTTTCAGAACATTCTGCAAAACAACTAGCCAAAGATCATCTCTATGGCAGCACTCTTGTGTTTTTATGAATATCTCAAAAGATTTTTGAACTGAACTTAGGGGCCACCAGTTGAATAGCCCAAAATATGAAAAAGAGAGGACCTAAAATGGAACCTTGAGGAACACTACTAGTGGAACAAATGACTACTGACTGCATTGGAAGTAAACAGGCTACAGCAACACCATAGGTATATAAATTACATTACGAAAAAAACTTCAAAGGGGTGCCTTTAGGAACTTGTCAGTTATGTAAATCACAGTGTTGTATGTTTGCTAGCAAGGAGTTTTCTAGGATCCCTGACTGGCAAACGTTGTAACTATTAAGAAACACTCTAAAACTTTTACAAATAAAAACAGTAGAAGATAACAAACAAATACAAATGATATGGCTGTTAAGAAGCAATAACACAATGTTTATTCTGCAAAGGAAAATTATATTGTGTTTATTTTTTATGTATTAATTTTTAATTTTTTTTAAGCTTGGTTAAAAGATTTATGTGTGTGTTAAAGTACTTTTTGAGCACATTCACCATTACCATGATAATAATAATAATTTTGGTCATAATACCGTAAGTGTGATATGAAATTTTCATATCGTTACATCCCTAGTTGCTGTTAAACATGTTTTCAAAAATAAAGACAAAAATGAAAAGTCAATATAATTAAATATCTTTATTAAGGAGCTTTCATGGGAGTTTTCAGCAGCTCTGATTTAGCAGCTCAATAATTCTGCTGTATTGTTTATCTCTTGGCTGCTGGGGTAAGCCATCCTGTGTGTCCGGGTTGCTTTTCTGTCCTGTCTTTGGGTCCAAGATTGACAGTCTAGCCAGGGGTTTCCTTGGGCTGAAGCCCATCGGCCCCCACCCATTCAGAGCTCCCCAATTTTAACGGCGCCATGCAATGATGCAATGATTGTTGTTCATGGCTGTCCATCATACAAACCCCAAAACCAGTGAAGTTGGCACGTTGTGTAAATGGTAAATAAAAACAAAATACAATGATTTGCAAATCCTTTTCAACTTATATTCAATTGAATAGACTGCAAAGACAAGATACTTAAAGTTCGAACTGGAAAACTTTGTTGTTTTTTGCAAGTATTAGCTCATTCGGAATTTGATGCCTGCAACATGTTTCACAAAAAAGCTGTCACAAGTGGCAAAAAAGTTGAGGAATGCTCATCAAACACTTACTTGGAACATCCCACAGGTGAACAGACTGATTTGGAACAGGTGAATGCCATAATTGGGTATAAAAGCGGCTTCTATGAAATGCTCAGTCATTCACAAACAGTTTAAGAACAAAATTTCTCAACCAGCTATTGCAAGGAATTTAGGGATTTCACTATCTACGGTCCGTAATATCATCAAAAGGTTCAGAGAATCTGGAGAAATCACTGCACGCAAGCGTCAAGCCCGTAACCGCCGATCCCTCAGGCGGTACTGCATCAAAAAGCGACATCAGTGTGTAAAGGATATCACCACATGGGCTCAGGATCACTTCAGAAAACCACTGTCAGTAACTACAGTTCGTCGCTACATCCGTAAGTGCAAGTTAAAACTCTACTATGCAAAGTGAAACCCATTTATCAACAATTAATTAAGTTTCTCAGTTTCAACATTAAGTATCTTGTCTTTGCAGTCTATTCAATTGAATGTAAGTTGAAAAGGATTTTCAAATCATTGTATTCTGTTTTTATTTACGATTTACACAATGTGCCAGCTTCACTGGTTTTGGGTTTTGTAGACAGCTCTGCTTCGTGTAGCAATTGGGTACTCTCTCTCTCTCTCTGCGTTGTTTTTTCCTACTGCTCCGAGCGGGGTGTAAACACAGGTCGCCGGTGTGAGAGACGAGTGTACTGACTACTGAGCTAAAAGCACAGGCAATCTTCTAGATCGCCAGCACTATCCTTGAACTATTGCTAGCTCTTGGTATAAGCCAGATGGATATTCTTTTGACTAATAAAAAAACAACTTCAGGCTGAATTTTCTCTCAAATAAAAATATTGTTTAATCTCGTCACACCACTAGTCAGTACGTTTTATGCACTACTGTATGTGAAGTCAACATGCACTATCTCTAATCCAACGGTTGGCCAAATGGTGTATGCCTCCAAAAAGCTAGGGGGCGATTGTGGTCATTCAGCTTGTTTAATTATGTGGGATTGTGGGTTTTAGCAGGAAAATGCTAAAATTAAATCTTTGTTGTAGAGGTGTAGCGTGCAAGAAGTGTCAAAAGATGGCGCTAACTGTTTTAATGACATTCAGACTTTACTTCGATCAATAACGGAGCAGCATCTCCTCATCAGTAGCTCAATAGTGCAATAACAACACCGGAAATATGTCCCGTGAAAAACCGTCCGACCGGAACTCTCTAATAACTAAAGTTCCTTGGGTGAATAATGTAAACTCACTACACCGGTATGTTTTAGTGCTTTCATGCCGAGTTTACTGACAGATATAAGTTAGAACTTTACACTACTTTATACTAGAAATGGCAACAGTGGAGGATGAATGTCACATAACAAGAAGATAGAGAAAAAGAAGAAAGCTTATCAACTACGTTGTCGGCACGGACTACAAAAGCGGACGTGCGCAAATTTTCAGGACTTATGCAGATCCCAAATAAAGATCAGCATGTCCCAAAAGGTAAGAAAAGTTGTTTTTCGATAAAATAGCGAAAGAAAGCGGCAGATAATATGTCTTACCTTATACACAAACCACAATGATACTCATATGTTGAAGCACAGTACAATCCATCAATCGGTGGGGCTTCATATCTTACCAAAGTAGTACTAAAACATTTTAATAGATTTTTGAGCGCCGTGTGTAGTGTTTTATATTTTCAATGGAATACATACAATTTTGGTGTTGTTTAATTGAGTGTGTGACTGCCATCTACTGGTCACACTTATCATTTCACCATCTACCAAATAAAATAGCTTCAACATCGGTAAGTTAAAGTACCAATGATTGTCACACACTAAGTGTGGTGAAATTTGTCCTCTGCATTCGACCCATCCCCTTGTTCACCCCCTGGGAAGTGAGGGGAGCAGTGGGCAGCAGCGGTGCCTCGCCCGGGAATCATTTTTGGTGATATGACCCCCAATTCCAACCCTTGATGCTGAGTGCCAAGCAGGGAGGTAATGGGTCCCATTTTTATAGTCTTTGGTATGACTCGGCCGGGGTTTGAACTCACAACCTTTCGATCTCAGGGCGGACACTCTAACCACTAGGCCACTGAGTAGGCAAGCACAACCAAAATCATTACGTACATTAGGCGCACCGGACTATAAGGCGCAATGTCGAGTTTTGAGAAAATCAAAGGATCTTAAGTGCGCCTTATAGTGCGAAAAATACGGTAACAGGTAAGTTTTTATTTTATAGTATGCTTTAATACTATTTGCTTTATCGACATGCAAGAGAGAACTGCATAGTGCAGTCTAGGTATGTTAATCTGATATTTAGAATCATTCTAATAAGGGTGTTTACATCTGTTTTTAAAAAAGCAGCTTTCAAGCCAGTTGATGCAATAGTTCAGTGCATGTAAACGTAGTAGCGAAGGAATCCGGTCTCATGGGGTAACATCTGCAGGGGTCGCAGCGGGGGGGCGGACCTTTCGGGTGCGACCGATTGCGTTCCGCGGAACACACACGGTGTGTGACGGGACACACGTGGCGGATTCCTTGGCTCACTTGTGGAGCCATCACAATCCCTGACAGAGGACATCAGAGCAAAGCGTGTCCAATGCCGGTGATTTTAGACTCTCGTCCCGGCTGGAAAATAGGCGTGACGACCCAATTGGAAGCGGTTGTGCAGTTAATGCCGACGTGTTTTTGTTAGAGCGACGTCTCGGTGCTGACGGGCGGGAATTGTTGCTGCACTGTCAGGCGGCCAGCAGTGACTCATATAAACACCACTGACCTTCATTATTGTTTACATCTAAGACCTGGTGTGTATGTGTGTGTGTGTGTGTGTGTGTGTTTTATCTGTTTATTATTTTTCTAGTCGCTGAAATAAAGTCCGGGAATATAGGATAGTGGTTAGCTCGTATCATTTAAGTTGACCAGTGAGAGGCTGACGCCGCAAGTGTAGCACTAAATTCTATCTGCAGCTATTTTTAGATGTGATGCTATTTTTTCAGACACAAGCTGATTGAGCTCATTGTTGTGTTGATGACACGGCCATCTTTGGGTTGTTTAATAAACATTTAAAAAGGTCCCCTATCTTACAAAAGGGCCTTTTTTAACAAGGTTCTATAAGTATTATGTATCTTTAGAGTCTGTTTATGAGCACCAAGCGTGAGTGGGCGGGGGGAGCAGGCTTCCCTACACATCTTAAAATAAAGCTCTGCCAACTATCTATCAGTCAGCTTATAGAATTTGTAAGTTTGATCATGTTGTTTTTCTTCAGCAAATATGCTAACCTAGCATGATATTGCTGTTAAATTTTAACTATCATGTTAGCACTGACATATAGATAGCTATGCTAACATTTGTGTCCTTCTGTTCCACTCCTTTGTAAGAGTATGTAACACGCAGATAAAACACACAATAGTGCTTTTTGGAGTTACACTCTGTTGGAGACTAAACTAAGGTGAAACCTGGATTCACAAACTTAATTGGTTCTTGAACATGGTTTGTAAATCCAAAAGTTTGTATAGTGAAGCAGAATTTCCCATAAAGATCAATGTAGACATGGATAATTGGTTCGAGCCTCGACAAAAGACTCAATTTTAGTAAAAAAAAAAAAAAAAAACTATATATATATATATATATATATATATATATATATATATATATATATATGTGTATATATATATATATATATATATATACACATATATATATATATATATATATATATATATATATATATATATATATATATATATATATATATATATATATATATATATATATATATATATATATATATATATGTATACACACATATATATATGTATATATATATGTATACACATATATATATACATCCATCCATCCATCCATTTTCTACCGCTTATTACCTTCGGGGTCGCGGGGGGCGCTGGAGCCTATCTCAGCTACAATCGGGCGGAAGGCGGGGTACACCCTGGACAAGTCGCCACCTCATCGCAGATATATATACATATATATACATATATATGTATATATACATATATATACACATATATATATATATATATATATATATATATATATATATATATACATATATATATGTATATACATATGTATATACATATATATGTATATATATATATATATATATATATATATATATATATATATATATATATATATATATATGTGTGTATATATATATATATGTATATGTATATATATATATGTATAGTTATATATGACTACCTCTTGAAGCTCATCGAGAGAATGTCAAGAGTGTGCGAAAAAGTAATTAGAGCAAAGGGTGGCTATTTTGAAGAAACTAGATTATAAAACATGTTTTCAGTTATTTCACCTTTTTTGTAAGTACATAACTCCACATGTGTTCATTCATAGTTTTGATGCCTTCAGTGACAATCTACAATGTAAATAGTCATGAAAATAAAGAAAACACATTGAATGAGAAGGTGTGTCCAAACTTTTGACCTGTACTGTATATCAAAACTAACATAAAAAGGGGGTAATGACTCAACAACCTCTTTGTTATCCAAACAACACAACAACATTACAACAAGCCTAAATATCAACACACACACACACACACACACACACGTCTCGTTGGTGCGCTCCAAAAACCCAGAAACAAAAAAAGGAAAATCATTTTACCTTGTGGCATTGTTGAACACTCTGGGATTTTCGGAGTGATAAACGAGAAGTGGCTTCACGTAGTCACCGCTAGCGTTAGTACAAACTCGCAGTGTGAGGCGATCCTTCATCGGCATGTGTCCCGGTAGTGCCTTCACCTTCGCTGTAACAAAGGCCCGCTGTGGCATCTTTGTTGGTCTCATCACAATTAAAAATAGTGGCGCCCGTGTGTACAGTGTGTAAACAAGACGTGACGTAGGGGGGCCCCGCTTCTTTAAAAAGGCCGTGCCCGTGTACAAAGGAAGTGATGTCACAAAATGGCAGCCCCTGATGGCTTCAAGCGGCATGCAAAATGAATGAATGAATGAAGCATTGTTCGCACACAAAGCGATATTTGGCGCGGTGTAAACGTTTGTAAACCAAAAAGGACACAAATAGAGTAAATGGAGGTTCCACTGTATGATATAATATTGGACATTCAAAGGAAATCTTGTTAACGTCAAGTATTAGAATTTCAGCCAGCAGTAAATGCTGTGTCAAAGGTCAGGCAGAAAAAGGAAGAGTGCATGTAGGAAGACGAGACCAAAGACTATTAATGATGTGGGTGAAAAGACGGGAAGTGCAAAGTGAGAGCAGATGAGAGATCGGGAAAGAAACTCCGGAGCGACTTTAATCCTTCTAAAATGGAAAATAAAAGCTGTGTTGGTAGTAAAGAACTCAAATAAAGTGTGGATTTGGAGGCTTTGCTCACAAACGAAATGCATTAGCGATACTAAATCATCGGAGTGTCATCCAAATTAAAACGGATAACAAGAACTCAGCGGAAGCTCACTCGCAGCTATCTAGATCCAATATTTATGTAAAAAGACATTCCCCGGAAGGACTTAAGTCTGGTTTCAATCACCACCTCAGCACTTTCACACCATAGACGAGTGGAAATTACATCCAGGACTCAACTTGTGGGACTTTAAACAAAAGAAAGCGAATCAGTCTCTCAGCAGACTTGAAAAACCACAAAAAAATGAATTTATGAGAGCCAAGTTTGTGTTAGTGAAGGGAAGTGTATTTATATAGCGCTTTTCTCTAGTGACTCAAAGCGCTTGTACATAGTGAAACCCAATATCTAAGTTACATTTAAACCAGTGTGGGTGGCACTGGGAGCAGGTGGGTAAAGTGTCTTGCCCAAGGACACAACGGCAGGGGCTAGGATGGCGGAAGCGGGGATCGAACCTGGAACCCTCAAGTCTACCAACTGAGCCATACCGGCCCCAGGTATAGGTCTGTTTCACTTGTGTTACTGGGCTTCGTGTGAGTCTCTAATGCACTTTGCCGGCTTGCCCTACAAACTCTTTGTGTGAGAAATGCTGGCGGCGCTCGCTCAGTGACATCATCAACGTTGTTCCACCCTGCATCATTTTCTCAAGGCTGGTTTGAAATAAAAAAAAAAAAAACAATCAATAGCAGGGTGCTGCATGTGCAAGAAGCACACTGCAGTGTCATCGGTGCACTGGACAACACATTCCTGTGCTTAAAATGCATGGCAAAGCAACAGGCGGCATCAACTGCTGCGTCATTTCAGCGAGGCAAGATAAGCCACTCCCACTTTTGTCTTGCGTCCTGACCCCGGCTTAACTATACATGCAGCATCTTGGCGAATTGAAAATGATGACGACAAAAACATAGTCAAGTTGAGCCAAGTCAACCACACTTAGACTTAGACTTAGACTTAGACTTCCTTTTTATTGTCATTCAAATTTGAACTTTACAGCACAGATAAGAACAACATTTCATTACATAAGCTCATGGTAGTGCAGGATAAAAAAGCAATAAGGTGCATATATAAATAAATAAATATATATAAATAATACATAAATATATATATATAAAATAAATAAATATATATAAATAAATAAATAGATTACTGTACAGATAAATATATTGCACTTTTTCACATGCGTCCACGTTTATGGATGTATGTTATATTGTCTTTTTGTGTATGAATGAATAAGCGGATGACTGATTGGATGCATGAAAACTGTAAGTATGCTGGCTTTTTTTAGCTACTTTTACAGGTAGCCTACACAGTAGGGTTGTACGGTATACCGGTATTAGTATAGTACCACGATACTAATGAATCCTATTCGGTACTATACCGCCTCTGAAATATAACGGTGCACCACCTCCCCGCCCCACCGTCGTCGTCACGTCGTGTTTACGAGCAGACGAGCATGTTCGGCAGCGCACAGTCACGGAGTACTTAAAAGCAGACACAGTGTGTAGACAGAAAAGGGAGAACGGACGCATTTTGGCTTAAAATATAAAGATAAAGTTGAAGTTATAACACTGAAACGCCCTCAGGAAGAGGTGCTTTAAGACATGGCTAGCTAGCTCGCGGCTAAAGTCCATCCGGGGTCTGCAGTGTTTTAGCTACTTCTAAATCACTAGTCCTTGTCTCCATGGCGACAAATAAAGTACGTTTCTTAAAAGTATCATCCCTGCAGGACGAGGAATAACTAAACATGCTTCACTACACACCGTAGCTCACCGGCATCAAAATGTAAACAAACGCCATTGGTGGATCTACACCTGACATCCACTGTAATGATACCAAGTTAGGAGCGTATCTAGTCGATACTACTATGGTTGCATCGATATTTTTTGGCATCACATCTTCTTTCGTTTTTTTTAAATGTATATTATGTTTATAAACTGAGAAAATATGACCAATGTATGGTCCTGTAACTACTTGGTATCGGATTGATACACAAATTTGTGTAGATAGAACATGTTAAAAGAGAAAGTAAGCAGATTTTAACAGTAAATGAACAAGTAGATTAATAATTCATTTTCTACCACTTGTCCTTAATAATGTTGACAAAATAATAGAATGGAAAATGACACAATATGTTACTGCATATGTCAGCAGACTAAATTAGGAGCCTTTGTTTGTTTACTTACTAATAAAAGACAAGTTGTCTTGTATGTTCACTATTTTATTTAAGGACAAACTTGCAATAAGAAACATATGTTTAATGTACCGTAAGACTTTTTGTTCAAATAAAGCCAATAATGCAATATTTTGTGATCCCCTTTATTTAGAAAAGTATCAAAATAATTTTGGTTATGGTACCAAAATAATGGTATCGGGACAACACTACTACAGAGTCATACATTTTTGCACTTAATGCAAGCTAAAAGTTAGTACGCTCACCTTTCTTGCAAATTTTGCAGGTATACACCTAATGAGTTGTATTTTTTGTTACCTGGCGCTATCTGGCTGCTAACTTTTAGCATTTCAGTTTGGCGTCGGCTTTTCAGCAGTCACACGCAATTTCTACCATAAAGTATTTTTTTCGTTTTCTATAATCCGAATCAGAATCTCTATTAATGTTATTGTAGAGAGTACAATGAAATTGTGTGTGATCCTAATGAGTTACAATTATATAATAATAATAACAGTAAAAACTAAATAAAAACAATCTGTTTGTTAGTGTCTGTCCCTGCCAGCATTACAGGTGAGCTGAAGACTGTTCCAGCTGATTTGTTTGGGTGAGCAGTAGGACTGCAACTAACGATTATATCGATAGTCTTTTAGTCAACGATTATGTTAATGATTAGTCGACTCATCAGATAATAAAGCGTACACATATCTAATGGCTCTAATTTTTCCATCGACTTTTAAATGCAGATTAACATACAAGACAACTTGTCTTTTATTAGTAAGTAAGCAAATAAAGGCTCCTAATTTAGTCTGCTGACATATGCAGTAACATATTGTGTCATTTTCCATTCTATTATTTTGTCAAAATTATTAAGGACAAGTGGTAGAAAATGAATTATTGATCTACTTGTTAATTTACTGTTAATATCTGCTTACTTCCTCTTTTAACATGTTCTATCTACACTTCTGTTAAAATGTATTAATCACTTATTCTGTTGTTTGGATGCTTTACATTAGTTTTGGATGATACCACAAATTTGGGTATAAATCCGATACCAAGTTGTTTAAAGGATCATACTTTGGTCATATTCAAAGTCCTCATGTGTCCAAGGACATATTTCCTGAGTTTATAAACATAATATATATATTTTTTTAAACCAAAGAAGATGTTGTGATGCCAAAAATATCGACGTAATCATAGTAGTATTGACTAGATACGCTTCTGTACTTGGTATCATTACAGTGGCTGTTAGGTGTCGATCCACCAAGGGCGTTTGTTTTTAGGTATAGTACTGAATTAGTATTAGTATCGCGGTACTATACCAGTGTTTCCCACACATTCATTTATTTGTGGCGGCCCGCCACGAAAGAATTACGTCCGCCACAAATGGATTTTTCGGCTTTTGACTCGCTCGACCGCTCATAAAAGCAATGGGACTGTCTGTGAATGTTGCTTGTAGTTACAACTCCGGTGCAGTAGGTGGCGGTAGCATTGTAACTCCGCCAATAGCACTTAATTCACCTGGTGGGCCAGAAGAAGAAGAAGAAGAAGAGGGACGGACGGACGGACGGGATCAAAATACGAGGGTAATATAGGTTATAAGTATATAGGTTATAGCTGCATCGCTCGCGGCTCGTCATATATTTAACGTTAATCCGCGATTTCACCGAGCGTTTTACTGACGGTGGCAGCAGGGGCGCCGAAAAGGGGGGGGTAAAGGAGACGGATTCTAGGGGCCCATGATGGAGGGGGGCCCTAATGATGATGAAATTATAATACAGAAAAATAATGACACTAAGTTATTAACTAACATATAATCACATATGTTTTATTTTCCATGTCCTGGTAACAATACCTTTATTTGTTTTGGAAGCATCAACCCCTGCAGGGCCCTCCCTCCCCCCCTCTATTTACGTAAAATGGTTCAGTCCGACTGGATCAGCTGCAGGTAGTGCACCTGCGATTTGTCACAGACAGCGGCAAAGCAAAGGAGACAGCAGTATGCCTCAAAAATCAGGCAGCCAAAAAAGAAAGGAAAAGAAAATAAGAGAGGAGAAGGAGTTGAAGGGTCGACAATATGTCACCCAATATTTCCAAAAAAAAAGGTGGGTTTGTTAGTTGTGGTGGAAAGTTATGCATATTAACTTTGTCCCTGTCTGTGGTAATAAGCTAGCTCAAGAAAACTCTGGATTTTTACATTTTACTGCTATATTAGTTAAATAATCAATCCAGTCAAACATTTATCAAGCTGTTCTTATTCAATAAGAGTTTATTTCCAATTTAAGAATTAGTGGTGCAGCAAATAAATGACTCAAAATGAATTCCATTGTATTCAGAGTGCTCAGTTCTTCCCCTGCTGTACATGTCAACTGTGATGCTGTTCTTCTTTTAAAAATATGGTAATGATAGTCAAAAATACCATTAAAATGCATAATTGTATGTAAAATAGCAACAAAAAATGTTGCCGCTGTGTTGGGGGCCCTGTAAAGATTATTTTCATGGGGCCCAAAATCCCTAGCGGCGCCCCTGATAAACACACATGGACTGAAGCTAAATTGTCCACTGTCCACTGCAGCATGTGAATGCAATGAAAAGAATAAAATCAGAGCCAACCAGCTGTTAAAATGTTGTCCAGGTTAATGTTTTGGCCATTAAAGGCCCTTCATTTCAAGATTTCAACTGTGATCGGGCTTTAAACAGGTGGCTGACCTGTTCAGATGAGTGTAACTGCTACTGGTCAAATAATGTGAAATGGCATTTAATTTTACATGTATGCAATGCCATTTAAATGTAATTATAGATAATAATAATAATAATAATAATAATAAATACTGTGTAGTGTTGTAAATAGTCAACAGGAAGGATTTTAGTAAGATATAAGCCATGAGCACTACACAGCCAGAAAAAAACCTAGGCAGGACAAGTAAAAATATTGGGGCAAGTAGATTTGAGAAGTCGGGCAAGTAGAAAAAAACCTTAACGTTGAACCCTGCATGTGTTGAGCTGCTGCCGCTTAAGGTTAGACGGCACTGTACATAGAGCGCTTCTGCTCGTTAGTAATACATTCTAATGTTGGATGTTCACTCCTTCACACAGATGAGTATAGAAAAATATTTTCAACGGCCGAAAAGGGCTCGACTTGGAGAGGAGGTAGGCCTACAGTCCGGACCACAGGTGCGACCTGTTCAGCAGCAGCAGGAGGAGGAGGAGGAGGTTGACTGACTGTGGCAGGACACCTCTGCCTCTGTTTCACTTCATGTTGCTGGTAAATAATATGGTTGTAGTAGTAGGCTAAAGTTAAATTATTTAGTGTTCACTAATTAAAGGGGCAGAGCTTTAAAAGACATTTTAGCTTTTATATTTTATAAGATATATTTTTTGTAAGAACCACAATTAATAAATATATTTCAGTGAATCACTAATTGTTCAAATCTGTATATAAATATGTACATAAAATGTTGTAATTATATTCCAACTCCATGTTCTTCTTGGTCATCGCCGCTGCCGCTGCCTGAAACTTGTATTAGTAGATTGCACAGTACAGTACATATTCCGTACAATTGACCACTAAATGGTAACACCCGAATACGTTTTTCAACTTGTTTAAGTCGGGGTCCACGTTAATCAATTCATGGTAACACATGATGTAAGTGTCTATATTAGCTATATTAGCCTACTATCAAAATGACTTCAAAAGTCTTATATAAGTGTTATCATGAAGACAACACATGACGTAAGTGTCTATATTAACTATAATAGCCTACTATCAAAATCATTTTGTGTCGCAGGCTGAAGCAAATCTTCATTAATATTTATTCTACACATTTTTACAACATTAGAAACCATTAGTAAATCAGAGGCTACTCACAAGGTGAGCTAACTCCTGGAAATGACTGGCTTTTAGTGGCCAAAGGTATAGATGCGTGTGTCCAAGTTAAAGGAAACGGCAGGCAGTCTTCTTTTAATAGATTTATTACAATCTTTGGCAAGCTAGGTAATGTTTGCTGTGGTCTGGAATGGGGATGTCCCGATCCAGGTTTTTGCACTTCCGATCCGATACCGATGTTGTTTTTGCACTTCCGATCCGATACCGATACTGACCGATACTGGCCTAACCGAGCATGTATTAAAGTTTAAAGTTATTTAGCCTACTTAGTTGTCAGAATCATGTTGAAAAGGGTTTTAGTACTCTTGATAACAACTAGCCAGCTGAATTAGGGGAGTTTGAATAATACACAATGGTTGGTAACAAGAAACTGACCTGTTTATTCAAGGATAAACACAAAATAGACAAAATTATACATGACAAACAGAAATGGCATCATTGAACTAGGGCTGGGCGATATGGCCTTTTTTTAATATTGCGATATTTTAAGGCCATATTGCGATACACGATAAATATCTCGATATTTTGCCTTAGCCTTGAATGAACACTTGATGCATATAATCACAGCAGTATGATGATTCTATGTGTCTACATTAAAACATTCTTCTTCATACTGCATTAATATATGCTACTTTTAAACTTTCATGCAGAGAAGGAAATCACAACTAAAAAATCACTATTTTTTTCATACGGTGTTGATGTGGAAATGTTTGCCTCGGCATTTTGATGGTGTGGACGTGTGGCACCGAATGGAGATAAGCGTCTCGACAGACGTTACAATATTTGAACAATGATGACGAAAACTGTTTTCTCTGTCGTGTCCGTGTGTCGAAAATTGATATGCGCTTATTTTTTTATTTGATTTCGTGCGTGGCATAGATTTGCCGTGCGCAGAGGACGCTTGAGCAGTGCGCAATTGCGCAGGCGCACCTTAGAGGGAACGTTGCTCACACGGCTGCGCTAGCATCACAGCTAACGTTAGTTATGCTGCTACCTCTCTGCTCGGGGAGGATATATACGTATGTGACGTGTGACGTGACAGTATGTGACGTGTGTAAGAAGGTGCGCTTGCTGTCTGTGAGAAGGAGACACAGGAAAGAGTGAGAAGAGCCTGTCGTGTACTGCCAGCAGCTAAATGCAACTGCGTGAGAATCCACAGACTTGTGGATGTGTTGAAGGTGTGCTGGAAAATGCGGAACGGAAATTAGGGAGCAGCAGAAAAGTGGAATGTATTATTTAAATCGATGCGTTGGAAAACACGGACCGGAGTTTTTTTTTTAAAACTGGATCTGGATCGGCATTTTCCCATGCCTTGCCGATACGCATTTTTTTGCAAATATCGGCGGCCAATCCGATCCAAATATCGGATCGGGACATCCCTAGTCTGGAACAACATGGCACAGAAACAAGTATATGAAATGTGTCATGAGACATGCAAAATTAAATTATATACAAAGAGGATAAAAGCAAAGGGTATTAAATGAGCTCAAATATAGGCATAATGTGAGTGTGAATGTTGTCTGTCTATCTGTGTTGGCCCTGCGATGAGGTGGCGACTTGTCCAGGGTGTACCCCGCCTTCCGCCCGATTGTAGCTGAGATAGGCTCCAGCGCCCCCCGCGACCCCGAAGGGAATAAGCGGTAGAAAATGGATGGATGGATGGATGCAATATGTACATACAACTAGCATGTTAGCATTGATTAGCTTGCCAAATATGCCAGACTAGCACACCAACAAGTCAATAACATCAACAAAGTGCACCTTTGTGCATTCACGCACAGCATAAAACGTTTGGTGGACAAAATGAGAGAGAAGGAGTGGAAGATTTTACATGTAAACAAACTGTTGTGTCACAGTTGAGTGAGTTCAAGAACCGCCGAAATTAGTAGGACAAAACGATGTTCATCAAATACTGTTATCAGTGAAGCATACACACAAACATTAAAAAGTGGTCTTTCTAACAATTGGGAAGGTTTGTGTCATGTTTGTCCTCAAACAAAAAAACATACTAAAACAAAAGAATAATTTTTCCTCCATCTTTTTCCATTTTCCAATCCTTTTTTAAAAATGCTCCAGGCATCATTGGTGCCACTAGGGCGGCACCAAAGAGCCGCATGCGGCTGTTGCTGACCCCCGCCCTAAAGTCACGACGATAACCGCTGCAAATCAGCCCCTTGGCCGCTAATCTGATCCCGATCATAACAAAGAGATGGAGGGCGGTTGGACGTAATCGCCACGGCTTTTTAGGGCGATAAAATTGTTGTTTGGTCACGCTGTGCAAAAAGAGAGACCGTTATCTCACGTATGCACGGCCAATACACAAACACAAAGACCCTATGAGCATCCTGTCTGGACTCACATGCGTCACAAAGGTCACCTTCAACTAATGAAATGCCTCATTCCGTCGCGACTCTGGGAATTTCCCTGAAGTAGCACAAGACACACCGCACAACCGCCACAGGACGAGCTCATAACAGCGATGATGTCATATTCTCATATCATGGGACCGAGTAGGGGTGGGGGGCGGGACTACTTAGGAGGTCAAGCAAACCTAGAAAGTAAAATAAAAGTGAAACACAATCCAGATTCTGAGAAAAGAACGCCTCTTCTTTACATGTTTCCGTCATCCGGGCCCCCACGCGACTGCGGGGAAGAAAAGCTGAATGAGTCCAGGTTTGCAAGGAGTGCGATGCTTTACGACGTGTCAAGTTGAAAAAAAGTTACACTTCGCATACCTTTCCTCGTCACGGTCAGAAAGTGTCAGGGGGTTTGAAAAAAAAAAAAAAAAAAAAGTATTGTGGACTCGCTGATGGAAATGTGATCCTCACATCAGGTGCAAACGGGGGACAAACCAGAGGCCCCACACCCCCTGTGGGACACTCACGTGTGTTTGGTAATCTTTCCTCATGTTCATGAAAAGATAAAATAGGGAAGTTTCTAGATTGTAAAATCTGACCTTTTGTTTTTTTACAAAATTAAGATTAAAAAAATTAAGCTGGTCTACTTCTTCAACATTTTGGGGTTTCTGTGGTCAGAGAAAGGGACAAAATTTTGGATTTCATAAGTGTGTGTGGGGGGCGGGGGGGCTCTTGTTTGCGCACAGGGGGCGAGGTTTGAAGGGATTAGATGTTTGAGAGTAAAACGAATGGCAAACACAACACTCAATACAATAACAAAATTACCAAAATGAAACAAGTAACTTTACTCAGATTTTTCATCACTGCAGACTTCATGAGAGCCAACAAACATAATTAAACATCACTTACTGTACAATGTCTGCTCTCACTGGGATGCTGACCATCAGGATGTTGATATATTCCCGTTTCGACGAAGAATGACTCATAAACCTGCTCAGTGGCCTTGTGGTTAGAGTGTCCGCCTTGAGACTGGAAGGTTGTGAGTTCAAACCAAAGTCATACCAAAGACTATAAAAATGGGACCCATTGCCTCCCTGCTTGGCACTCAGCATCAAGGGTTGGAATTGTGGGTTAAATCACCAAAAATTATTACCAAGCGTGGCCACCGCTGCTGCTCACTGCTCCCCTCACCTCCCAGGGGGTGAACATGGGGATGGGTCACCTAGTGTGCTTGTGACTATCGTTGGGATTTTAACTTTAACTTTAATCTTTGCAAAGTTAAAAAATTAAAAAAAAAATTAAAAAAGGGTGGGTGCAAACCAACGTCTTTCTTGCCATTTCCGGGTCTAAATTGTCTGTCAAAGTTGACCATCTTCAGTTTATGTTGACATTATTTTACTATCAAGCTGAGAGACATGATTTATAATGTAGAACAAACTTTCACAAGCTTAGAGGCGAGGAAGCAGCTCACCATCTGATGATGTCAACACAGCAACATAAGGAAGTTGCCTCTCTCTGAACAATGCGCCACTAAACGTAGATCCTTAACTTTAGCGCTGAAAATAACAAGATCACTAAAACTTGGTTAATATTCAGGTCACGAAATGTAAATGGAGTATTGTTGCCGCGTTTTGGATGCCTTTTATTGGGTTGTATGGTGGGAATAAACGCAATCGATGCAATGACATCATGGCTCGCATAGGCTCCAATGTAAGCAGACTTTTATTTACGTTTATTCATGACAAATACATATATGTTCTTGTCTCTCATAAGGATTGTAATTTATAAGCACAATTCCAAGAAAAGTGCAGTTCACCTTTAAGCCATTGGACTACCAGATTCGCTAACACTTCAGCTGCAATTTGCATTCTTTGAGTGCAGCACTCGTCTCCTTTTGTTCAGATTTTTTCATTTGTCTAGTTCATAATTCATATTGCCATGTGGAGGCCAACTGGCTTTTATCTTGCATCTGTCTTCTGATTGGTCAGCTGCTGCCTGCTGTCAGTCATTGTCACATTGGCAAGAAGGCAGCCCCAGAAAGCCAATCAATGAGCTCGTGGGCAGCTTAAAGACTTGTTTCCGCCTGGCACTAGTGTTTGACTTGTCTCCATTCAATAGCCTAACATTATTTTGGGACAAAAACTGCATTTTTCAAAAGGTGCAGGGGACATGCCTCTACTCCCCCAATTTACATACATGGTCAGAGGTCACTGATGTTGGACCTGAGAGAGGCCCTAGTTCATAAAAAGTAAAAGCAGGCATCCCTACACATCTTCAAATAAAATGCACAAACGATCGCTTTTGAAGTTGCGGCTTTTCACGACGTCCCAAAGGGAAAACATGCTTTCGCCTTTGACCGGCCTCTAGCTAGATAAACTCGCCCCGTGTACAGTTACAGTATATGCCCACCACTTCACGGTGCACAACTTCTTGAAGAGCAAACTTAGCTACACATCTTGAAATAAAGATCTGCCAACTATCAATCAGTCAGCTGCAGTGATCATTGTGGGGTTTTTCAGTGGATAGGCAAACTTAGCATAATAGCGTTTTTAATAAATGAGTGTAATGTCGGCACTGCTAAGCTCAAAGTCAATCAACCAATTAAAGTGTATCGATAGAGCCCTTAACCACAAGTGTCTCAAAGGGCTGCACAAGCCAAAACGACATCCTCGGCTCAGATCTCACATCAGGGCAAGAAAAAACTCAACCCAATGGGAAATAATGAGAAACCTTGGAGGGGACCGCAGATATAGGGACTCTCGCCTTCGTTGACGTTAAATATAAATCATTTCCTCAGCTGATTAAAAACAAAAAACAGTTAAGAATGTACACAAAAGTCTTCTTTTGCCTTTATGAAAGACAGTCCCAGTCACTATTAGTCATGGACTTGGCCACACACCCTCAAACACAGCCAGCCCAGGCCTGTCTTAAGCAAGCCACATATTAAAGTATTGGGTTGCAGCTCCCACTAATCTGCAGGGGAACTGTTCCTTCATGTGCATGCTTGTCGCTCCTTCACTCGTCCACCTCCTCCTCGGTGCTTTTTCTAGCATTCTTCTCCAGTTTCCATAATTGTCCATCATTCTCTGCGGGCTGGAATGTCCCTTCATTCCGCGACAATCGGCTTCCTGTTTGTACGCATCTTTGCGTACAGTAGCACACCTGCCCGGGTGTGCTACAGCTCAAAGAACAGTAAGAGGGAGAAGGATGCTCGCAGTGGAGGGCTCAAGTCGTCCGCACTAAATCAAGCAAACAGTGAATCAGCAGGCGTCAATCGCTGCGCCTCGTTTTCACAGCTTGTATTTACGAGTTCCCCGGGAGGAAGCTGGCCTGCACACTAAATCTCAGAGATGAGCTGCAAACACAAAACACGTGCATCGCAAAGACAGCGGATCGAGTGTCGCATCTGAGCGCGCTAGACTGTCGTCTGCTTGGGGTCCGGCTAAAGTTTATTTGCTATTGTTTTTGCAGCTGCACAGTTTGTGGAGTTGGCGAGGGAGGCGAAGACGAGACAAAACGCTGTCAGCTGGTCTGACACTTTGGAGGGCGGAGGGTCAGCGTGTAGGGTCACGGGGTCATGCTAGAAGCAAAGTTGAAAGGCTGATTTATTAAATGAACAAACGCGGCGTGCTCCGAATTGGGATGTTTCACACATTCCTCGCGGGGTGCTGAAGAAAAATGTTTTAGAGGACGTCGTTTTTGTCTAACTCGCAATGAAAATCATCAAAACTAAGCACTGTTACCTCCACCAAGCACAAGACTGGACATGCTATTTTACGGTCATGGGTTGTGCTAATAGTGCTTTAATTCAGTGTTTTACAACCTTTTTAGAGCCGAGGCACATTTTTTTAATTGAAAAATCCAGGGGCACACCACTATCAGAACATGTTGAAAAAGAAACGAAACTCAATAGTCTGTATCAGGGGTTCCCAAACTTTTTGACTCGGGGGCTGCATTATGTTAAAAAAATGTGGCTGCGGGAAGTCCCAAGTTAAAAAAAAAAAAATATATATATATATATATATATATATATATATATATATATATATATATATATATATATATATATATATATATATATATATATGTCTATATATATACATATATATATGTATATATATATATATATATATAGATATATATATATGTATATATATATATACATATATATGTATATATATATATATGTATATATATATATATATATGTATATATATATATATACATATATATATATATATATATGTATATATATATATATATATGTATATATATATATATATATATATATATATATATGTGTATACATAGGGACGGCGTGGCGCAGTGGGAGAGTGGCCGTGCACAACCCGAGGGTCCCTGGTTCAATCCCCACCTAGTACCAACCTCGTCATGTCCGTTGTGTCCTGAGCAAGACACTTCACCCTTGCTCCTGATAGGTGCTGGTTAGCGCCTTGCATGGCAGCTCCCTCCATCAGTGTGTGAATGTGTGTGTGAATGGGTAAATGTGGAAGTAGTGTCAAAGCGCTTTGAGTACCTTGAAGGTAGAAAAGCGCTATACAAGTACAACCCATTTATCATTTATATATGTATATATATATATATGTATATATATATATATATGTGTATACATATATATATATATATATATATATATATATATATATATATATATATATATATATGTATGGGGGAAAAAATCACAAGACTACTTCATCTCTACAGGCCTGTTTCATGAGGGGTTCCCTCAATCATCAGGATATTTTAATGGAAGCATTCACATACCATGGTTTGTATAGGGCACAGAGTGGGTAGGTACAGGCTGGCGTAGGGGTGTGGTGATTGGCTCATGTGTTACCTAGGAGGTGTTTCCGTCTGTGGCGGCATGCTGATACAATTTCGCTGCGCTTGTTGAGGGATGACAGGTCTGGACGGTATATAATAAACAGTTTCTCTTTCAAGCATAGGTTGCATCTTTTATTACCACTATTGTAAGGTGTGCTGGATGCAAGAATTTGCCATGTTATTGAATATTCAACATTATTGTCTTTGAGGTCCCAAATGTGTTTGCTGAGTTCTGTGGTATTCCGCAGGTTTTGGTTCCTGAAAGAAGCCTTGTGATTGTTCCATCTGGTTTTAAACTCTCCCTCGGTTAATCCTACATATGTGTCGGATGTGTTAATGTCCTTGCGTGTTACCTTAGATTGGTAAACAACTGATGTTTGTAAGCACCCCCCGTTGAGAGGGCAATCAGGTTTCTTGCGGCAGTTGCAGCCTTTGTTGGTTTTGGAGTCGCTCTGTCCGGGGGCCGACGGCTCATTTGCAATTGTTTTGTTGTGGTTTGAGATAATTTGTCGTATATTGTTCATACAGCTGTAGCTCAATTTAATGTTGTTCTTGTTGAATACTTTTCTTTGGGTGTTGCCTTTGGGGAAGTGTTTGTCAATCAGAGTGAGGAATTTGTGGCCAATGTTAGTTGAGATATATATATATATATATATATATATATATATATGTATATGTATACACATATGTATATATATATATGTATACACACATATATATATATATATATGTATATATATATTCCGAGCGTGATGATGTCACGTTATCGATGGGAAAATGCATTTTTAGACAATATGATTTGCCTATGAGACACCGAGAGTAACAAGCGGTAGAAAATGGATTAGAAAGGACAGATTTTTAAAAATAATAATAAATTAAAAACAAAAATATATATATATATTTTTTTTTTTTTAACTTGGGACTTCCCGCAGGCCGGATTTTGGACTCTGGCGGGCCGGATCCGGCCGTAATCTGGGGACCCTCGGTCTATATTGACAATATAAAGTCGTTCTCATCAAATACCTGACGCAATTGCTCGATATGAATTCAAACCATAATCATCCATGCATCTTTAATTCTCTTGTCTCAAAGTAAGTTTACAAAGCAATTCGCTACCTGCTGCCACCTACTGATATGGAAGAGTATTACATGGTTACTCTGCTGATCTCTAGACAGCACAGACACTCTACAACAAATTATAATTATTGGTTTGCAAAAAAATATTTTTTTGACCAATTAGGTGAAATTACATAATACTAATAATAATAAATTGTATTTATAAGGCGCCTTTCTGGGCACTCAAGGATGCCGTACAAAATCAAAACAATAAAATCAAATTGGATAAAAACAACAATAATAACAACAACAACTCGTTAAATTCCCCATGGCACACCAAACAATATGTCTTGGCACACTAGTGGTTGAAAAACACTGCTTTAATTAATACATTTAGTAATACAGATCAAAGTTACACAAATGGTCAATGACTTATGGACAGTTAGTTGTTTCATTTTGCTCAGATGTTGTCAGTCCGCACCGGTGGTACACAGCCTTGGCCCAATTTTGCGGCAAGTCGGCGAGACACTTTGAAGTTACCGCCGGTTGTTTGTTGACTCGCATGAGAAATTTGAAGTTAATCCGGCTTGCGGGATTTTATAAGCGCATCCCCATGTGTTAAGTTTGTCAGAGAAATAATAGCGCAGACCACACAGTCGGGGTGCATGTTTTGACAGATTTTCATCCCTTTGTGTGCAGCCATCCAGGAGTTACACACACAAATACAGTCAATGGGAGTTGATGTCTTTCTGGTTGTTTGGATTGCACGGAAAATAGTCTTTGCAGGTGTCATGTAATCAAAACCATTGTTTTCCTGTAAGTTTTATGGCCTTCGTAGGTCCACATTATTCAACAAATACACCCTAAGAGGCAGCTATCATGTCAGCGCCTGCATTTTGGAGCTTTTTCGAGACCCATGTGTGTTACATCCTTGTTTGCTTTTTCTCTGTGTGTGGTATTTTAGTTACGGTCTTCTGCCCTTATTTTGTAGTGTTCACTTCCTTGTGCCGTGCACAGGCTTATATTCCTGCTTCCTGATTGGCAACCGGGACATACCTGTATATGGTTGCCAATCAGTCTCCAATTTCAGTCCGGCCCTGTCTTCCAGACAGCGTTGGATCAATGCTTCGCGTACACGTGTTCCGTGTTTTGTGCATTTATTTGTGCACTTGCCTTCTTTTGTTTTTCCCCCGCTGCTTTTGTGAGTGAGTTTTCTGTTCTTTTCTCCTCTCCATGTAAGCACGCCTTTTGTTTACATTAAATAATATTACTTTATTCACTGTCTGCCTCTCTTCTCTGCATCCTTGGGGTCACGCCACCAATCTGCGTTCCAGCTCTTGACACATGTGCACCCCTCATTGAAGGAACAACATGTACAAATCACATTATGCATCCACAAGGATATTTATTACTTACTATACATCCATCTGTTTTGTAGTCTTTTGTCGTTCTCCCCTTGTGGCTGCCTGCACTTAAAGGGGTCCTATTTGGCCCTTTTCCACCAAAAGTTAAGGAACTTATTTAATTTATACTAGGGCTGTCAAAGTTAACGCAATAATAACTTGTTAAATATAAATTTCAGTAACAGCATTCATTTTTTTGACGCCCGATTAACGCGAACACTTCCTTTTTGACACTCAGGCAGTTCACTTGCTACTGACGAGCCACAAGCGAGCAGAAATGGACAAAGAAATTCTAACTAAAGGAAATATCAGGTTCAAAGCCATGGCGAATTGTTCTCCCGACAATAAAAGGACTATTTTTCGCAATGAGAAGAGGCGACGTCCCTGCAGCAAACACCTGCTGCGAGCGTCGTTCATAGGTGGGTGGTGATTCACTGCTGTGTTCAAACTACGGTTAAGGCGCAGTGATAACATAACATTTAGATTGTTACTGTGACAGATTTAGTAAGTAAGATGACATAAAAGCGCAACAGAAATGAAAGACGGTTGGCAGGATGTAAAAAGGAGATTTTTTTGCAAACAGTTGACCCGACATTAAAACATGTCAAGACACTTTCTCAAACCAATCACACACTTTTCCGGCTTCAAAATAAAAGTGCTACGCTATACATCCGAATTAACTACATCAAGGGTTTCTCCTTAATGTACGGGCTTCATATTAGCCGCCACACCTAACAAAAAAAAGCAATATAATGTATTGTAGCGTTCAGGACAAAACAAACAAAGTCTGACTTTCTTTTTAGCTTTTATTGCCAATTCGATGATAACCACGGACCCAATTCCAACAAGTATTTCCTCTGTGCACACACGTCTGCCTCCATGCTTCATTCCCAGACACACAACACTTGTTCATTCTCCGCCGACACGATGTGTTCACAGACCGTGGGAAAAATGACTATCATAACACATTAACATACACATTAACACCAGCAGGTAGTTACAGTATGAATGGCTATATAAAGTTTATTATTTGGATGCATGTGCATGTACAAGCCAGTCTGCCCCACAACAAAAGGATAGAGAAAAATAAGAAAATGATTGACTACAAGGTCGGACTACAATGGTGGACTCCCGCAAAGCTCTACAGGTACATTTCTACCATATATGGACATAAAAAAACTGTCACAAATTGGACAAATTCCAAACGGCTGGTTTGGAGGAAGTATGAAGGAAGGCAAGATTGTTTTATAAATATCTCTGCCATGCCTTCATGGTTAGATTTTAAATTCAGGGCTTATGCAGATTTCAAATACAATATATGTAAGAAAATTTGTTTTTTCATAATGGCTTCATCTCCCCTGACAGGACAGAAGATGTGTGTAAAAGATGTGCTGAGCAAAAGCACCAGAACACTCTTTTATCTGGACTATGCTTGTTGGTGTCCAGTTTTTTGAAGACCATATCAAAGATCAGCCCTTCTGCAAAACACATTTGTCTCACAAATAAACAAAAGGATCCTGCAAGTAGTCACTGAAGGCATGTACTTCTTCGAGGTGGGAATACGTCGTCGTGCAAATATCCCGAAACGACTCCCTGAATGCATCGTAAAAATACCTGCAGCTAACGAGCACCAAAGATCTAAGCTAACCTCCTCTATCTTCTCTCCTCTTAAAACAGACTTTTGAAAGAATTTGACCTCATAAATCCTTCCAAAATTCCCAGTGAAAAAAAAAATCTGCTTTTTCCACTCAATTCTAAAAACGTTACTTCAGATATACCAAACAAATAAAAAGGCCAGCATTGAGATCTATGCCTATTATTGTGCTACTTTTATTTCCACTGCAAATTATTTGCCACTTGCCAAGATTCAACATTTTATTTCTAGAAACTTCCCTTGTTTTAAGAGCTATTTACTTATTTTTAGTCATTGACTAATCTTAATCTTAGCATGAATAATTATATTTTTTTAATATTCTAGTTTCAAAATTTTAAAATTGAGAAAATAACTATTTGAATACGTTTTCCCCCCACATCGAAAATTGTGTCCAGAGAGGGAGAGAGAGAGACTCGACAAAACCGAAGACGAGCGTCTGCTGCAATTTTTCTTTTCAACCCTTTGTGTGGATTATGATTAATTATTTATCTAAACAGAAAATAAGAGCATTCTATCAGTCAGCATACCAGTGAGCGCAGACATTGTACCGTAAGTGATTGTTTTATTATGTGCGTAGTTTATTTCTTGTTTAGCACTTAGCAATACTGCTACATGATGCTTAGTGTTTCACTAAAGCTGCATCTGTTTAGCACAGAGCCTCTAAAACTTGTTGATCATCCCCTTTATATTCAGGACCAAAAATACAAGGTTCTGGATCAATGTTTTTACGACAGTCCGGTAGATTGTCATTGTTGTTGTTGGCGTAGGGATCTGTGGTTCCCACCAGGCTACGTCACGGGTCACGTGACTCATTACTTCTCAAAATGGCTCCAAAATCTCAGTGAGAATTATACTATTTTGATCATGTCTATTGACTTGCAAACTTTGTAAGTCTTCCTTGTTATAAATCAAATATATATGATAGTAGCTTCAATATAGAGGCAGCTTGTTTTTCCATTATATTGGTACTGGTACAAAAGGATTTAACTGCATAATAGAGTACAGGGTTGTACGGTATACCGGTGTTAGTATAGTACCGTGGTACTAATGAATCATATTCGGTACTATACCGCCTCTAAAAAGTACCGGTTCCCCTCCACCCCGTCGTTACGTCGTGTCATTGCTGGCTTACGAGAAGAGGAGCATGTTCGGCAGCGCACAATCACGGAGTACTTACAAGCAGACACAGTGTGTAGACAGAAAAGGGAGGACGGACGCATTTTGGATAAAGGGGAAGTGAAACACTGAAACGCCCTCAGGAAGAGGTGCTTTAAGACATGCCGAGCTAGCTAGCGGCTAAAGTCCATCCGCAGTCGGCAGTGTTTTAGCTACTTCTAAGTCACTAATCCTCGCCTCCATGGCGACAAATAAAGTAAGTTTCTTACAAGTATCATCCCTGCAGGACGAGGAATAGCTAAACATGCTTCACTACACACCGTAGCTCGCCGGCGTCAAAATGTAAACAAACGCCATTGGTGGATCTACACATAACATCTACAGTAATGATACCAAGTACAGGGGCGTAATCTAGTCAATACTACTATGATTACATCAATATTTTTTAACATTAATAAAGTCTTATTTCGTTTAAAAAAAAAGTATATTATGTTTATAAAGTCAGGAAATATGTACCTGGACACATGAAGACTTTGAATATGACCAATGTATGATCCTGTAACGACTTGGTATCGGATTGATACCCACATTTGTGATATCATCCAAAACTAATGTAAAGTATCAAACAACAGAAGAATAAGTGGTTATTCAATTTTAACATAAGTGTAGATAGAACATGTTAAAAGAGAAAGTAAGCAGATATTAACAGTAAATGAACAAGTAGATTAATAATTCATTTTCTACCACTTGTCCTTAATAATTTTGACAAAATGATAGAATGATAAATGACACAATATGTTACTGCATATGTCAGCAGCTAAATTAGTAGCCTTTGTTTGTTTATTTACAAATAAAAGACAAATTGTCTTGTACGTTCACTGTTTTATTTAAGGACAAACTTGCAATAAAAAACATATGTTTAATGTACCTTAATATTTTTTGTTAAAATAATAATGTATATATATGTATATATATATATATTGATACTTTTCTAAATAAAGGGGACCACAAAATGTTTATTTATTTATTATATATATATATATATATATATATATATATACCGGTATATATATATACCGTATTTTCCGCACCATAAGGCGCCCTGGGTTATAAGCCGCGCCTTCAATGAACGGCATATTTCAAAACTTTGTCCACCTATAAGCCGCCCCGTGTTGTAAGCCGCATCTAACTGCGCTAAAGGAATGTCAAAAAAACAGTCAAATAGGTCAGTCAAACTTTAATAATATATTAAAACCAGCGTGATGTGGGCGCGCATGGAATCGTATATCAACATGGACGGAGCTGCGTGAAAAAAGCCACCCGGCCTCTTCGCGTAAACTTAAACTTACCTTAACCACTCGCTCATCTTTTCTTCATCCATCCCTTCGAGTTAGCTTTTATGATGACGCCGGCTAGAAAGGTCTCTTTTGGCAAGGTCTTCCTTTTGAATATCACCATGGGTGCAAGTTTCTGGCCATTAGCATGGCAAGCTAGAACCACAGTGAAGGATGACTTCTCATTCCCTGTGGTGCGAATATTCACCGTACGTGCTCCCGTTGTATCCACAGTGCGGTTCACAGGAATATCAAAAGTCAGTGGAACCTCGTCCATGTTGATAATGTTCTCTGGCCGGATCTTTTTTTCAGCTATCTTGTTTTTACAATATGCACGGAAAGTAGCCAGCTTTTCTTGAAAGTCTTTAGGCAGTTGCTGTGAAATAGTAATCCGTGTGCGGATGGAGAGATTGCGTCTTTTCATGAACCGGATCCCTGTCGCTTAGTAGGAGCCATTTTGTGGTCTTTACAGATGTAAACACACAAAGGAAATGAAATGTACGGTAATATCCGCGCTCTTTTTCTTCTTCTACGCGGGCGGGTGGTTGCTTACAGTAGAAGAAGAAGCGCTTCCTGTTCTATGGGGGCGGGTGCTTACCTTGGCGGTTGCTTGCGTAGAAGAAGAAGCACTTCCTCTTCTACGGGGAAAAAAGATGGCGGCTGTTTACCGTAGTTGCGAGACCGAACTTTATGAAAATGAATCTTAATATTAATCCATATATAAAGCGCACCGGGTTAAAAGCCGCACTGTCAGCTTTTGAGTAAATTTGTGGTTTTTAGGTGCGGCTAATAGTGCGGAAAATACGGTATATATATATATATATATGTGTGTATATAAATATATATATATGTGTGTGTGTGTATATATATATATATATATATATATATATATATATATATATATATATATATATATATATATATATATATATATATATATAAATAAAATAAATTAAAAAAACAACCCTATATATATATATATATATATATATATATATAAAATAAATTGAAAAACATTTTGTGGTCCCCTTTATTTAGAAATGTATCAAAATACATTTTGGTATCGGGACAACACTAATAGAGTATGAATTGGGTAACATAGGCAATTCACATTTTAACAACAGCATCTTGCTAGGTTAGCCTATTCACCCGAGAAAAACATGATCAAGCTGACAGCTCCCACGTCTGCAGCTGACTGATGAATAATTGGCAAATCTTTATTCCAAGATGTGTAACGATGCCTCCTTTGCAGGGCAGTTTTACATCCATCCATACATTTTCTACTGCTTGTCCCGCTGGAGCCTATCTCAGCTGCATTCAGGCGGTAGGCGGGGTGCACCCTGGACAAGTCACTACAGGGCCAACACAGATAGACAGACAACATTCACACACTAGGGCCAAATTAGTGTTGCCAAGCAACCTATCCTCAGGTGCATGTTTTTGGAGGTGGGAACCCACACAGTCACGGGGAGAACATGCAAACTACACACAGAACGATCCCGAGCCCTGTATCGAACTCAGGACCCTCGTATTGTGAGGCACATGCACTAACCCCTGTTACACTGTGCTGCCCGGCAGTCCTACAAGCACAATAAAAAACTAATTGATAAATGACGGTGTTAATCGTGGAGTACTGGACCACATTACATAGTTCCGGTGTGCGTATATCTCATTCCTCCGGTTCTTCACCTATAAATAAAATGCCAAGAAAGACAGGATCCAGACATGAAGATAAAATAGAAAGTCAGAGAGGTCAAGCCGGCCAAGAAGTGAGCATATTTGGCACCAGACTAAGTAGGCTGTCAAACGCAGATATGTCTCTGTGATAGTTTGGAATCATTTGCATCATTTGGCAAGTTTATGAGCAGTGAAAATTGTTATGCTAGTTCCTGCTGTTCATGCTGGATCATGGCAGACCGAGCATGCAAGCAGCAGCTGAGAACCAATCTCCTTGCCATCCACTAATATCCAATGTGGTCTTTGGAGTTTTAAGAGCCTGACAGCCCGCAAGAGGATGGAACTTCATTTCATCGTTCACTCAAGTGCGGCTTTGAGCCGCCGAGGCGAATCTGCTGCCAATTTTCTTCCTTTTCTTCAAGGTCGCGAGGGGCAATTTTCTGCTCTCAGGACCCGAGGAACGCGAGGTTGAGACCGACACGCTTGGCCTAGCAGGACGGTAGAAAGATGGAGGAGGCGACAACGCGGGGAGAGGCCTGTCTTTGTCGGCCAGCAGGGGGCGCCTGCACCCGTATGCCAAAAAACGGGACTGTTAATTAAAAGACCTGCATTATTGCCATTTTTAACCGATTGAAAAAAAAACACTCAGAAAGTCCCACAATAGTGTATTCGAAAAATGTCGTCTAAAATCCAGCATTTTGGCTTAAAAACTAACGATAGAGGTGAAGTTATAACACTGAAACGCCCTCAGGAAGAGGTGCTTTAAGACATGGCTAGCTAGCTAGCGGCTAAAGTCCAGCCCCAGTCGGCAGTGTTTTAGCTACTTCTAAATCACTAATCCTCACCTCCATGGCGACAAATAAAGTATGTTTCTTACAAGTATCATCCCTGCAGGACGAGGAATAGTTAAACATACATCACTACACACCGTAGCTCACTGGGGTCAAAATGTAAACAAATGCCATTGGTGGATCTACACCTGACATCCTCTGTAATGATACCAAGTACAATAGCGTATCTAGTCGATACTACTATGATTACGTCGATATTTTTTGGCATCACATCTACTTTAATTTTTTATTTGTATTTATATTATGTTTAAATACTAAGGAAATATGTCCCTGGACACATGAGGACTTTGAATATGACCAATGTATGATCCTGTAACAACTTGGTATCGGATTGATACCCACATTTGTGGTATCATCCAATACTAATGTAAAGTATACAAACAACAGAAGAATAAATGATTACATTTAACAGAAGTGTAGATAGAACATGTTAAAAGAGAAAGTAAGCAGATTTTAACAGTAAATGAACAAGTAGATTAATAATTCATTTTCTACCACTTGTCCTTAATATTGTTGATAAAATAATAGAATGGAAAATGACACAATATGTTACTGCAGAGTTTTTCAACCATTGTGCCGCGGTGAGATATTGTCCGTTGTGCCGTGGGAAATTATGCAACTTCACCTAATTGGTCCAAAAATATTTTTTTGCAAATCAATAATTATAATCTGCAAATAATGTGCCGTTGCTTAGTGTCTGTGCTGTGTAAAACTCGGCAGGGTAACCACGTAATACTCCATGTCAGTAGGTGGCAGCGGTTAGTTAATTGCTTTGTAAAAGTCGTAAAGTGTCGGGTGAGACGAGGATGGTTTGTTGTGATCCCAATATGCAGACCACATCGGGAGGCAGTGTGCAGGTAAAAAGGTATGTAATGCTTAAACCAAAAATTTACGAAAGGGAAAGGCAATGGCTATGCAAAACGAAAGTAAAACTGAACTGGCTACAAAGTAAACAGAAACAGAACGCTGGACGACAGCAAAAACTTACTGCGTCCACAAAGTACGTCCGTTCTTGACATGACAATCAACAATGTAAATAGCCTTGCTTGCTAACACAAACCAGGTGCGCGGAATAGCGCTCAAAGGAAGACATGAAACTGCTACAGGAAAACACCAACAAAACAGGAAGGGCCTCCAAAATAACAGCGCAAGACAAGAACTAAAGCACTACACACAGGACAACACTAACAAACTCAAAATAAGGCATGACGACCTGGTGGAGTTTCATTTTTTTTAACGTTTTCTGCTGGTGGTGTGCCTCCGGATTTTTTAAATGAGGAAAATGTGCCTTGCCTCAAAAAAGGTTGAAAAACACTGTGTTACTGCATACGTCAGCAGCTAAATTAGGAGCCTTTGTTTGTTTACTTACTAATAAAAGACAAGTTGTCTAGTACGTTCACTATTTTATTTAAGGACAAACTTGCAATAAGAAACATCTTTTTAATGCACCCTAAGATTTCTTGTTAAAATAAAGCCAATAATGCAATTTTTTGTGGTCCCCTTTATTTAGAAAAGTATCGAAAAGTATCGAAACAATTTTAGTACCGGTACCAAAATATTGTTATCGGGACAACACTAGCGGCTAAAAGGGACGTGACGTATCAAGTGGTATCTATGGATATAACAAGTGGACAGACGGTGCCATTTGGATTCTGGGTTGGACATTCAAGTGTTGTTAGCTAGTTTGGGCTTCTGTATTTATATAGCAGCAACAAAATGTACCACAAATTCCCTTGACAGCAGTTAATTTGACCCTTTCAATTCACAACACAGGGCGCTATAGGCATCTCAGGAAAAACAAACAGTTCAGTGGCTCGAAAATGGTTGTCGTGGCCGTGTTAGACGTACCCCCTGGGAGGCCACTCTACCCACCCAGAGTGTCGGGGCTCGCATGGCCGCAATCTGGGTTTTGTTGTAGGGCGATTCCCCTCAGAGTACATTCGATACACACACGCCACAACCCACAACCATCGGGTCCAATTTACAGTTTGAGGTGCGGGAGAAGCAGGCCGGCTGCCAAGAACAACACCTTGGTCATCGCTGCAAGACTATTAGCTTACTTCTGATCCATCATGTTCCCTATTTTGTGGCCTTTCGGCAGATTAATCAGGACGGTTGATAACAAGGGGAGTTTAGGACTAGAAGATAAAACACAGAAGGTGAACGGACACGACTGGTGTGACGTAACAACGGCTGATTTAGAGTCGGCCGGAAGTAGGGAGTACAAACACAAGCCGGAGTCTGAGGAAAGATAAACCAGACAGGCAAATAAGGTAAACCCCTGGCGGGACTTGGTTGTTGATCATGATGGAGCATCTGATGAGCAGAAACAGATGATGGCAACAAAGAAAGGAATTAAAGTCTTCAAAGAGCTTGCTGACTGAAGGCTAATAATGATGGATGGATTCGTAATGGGCCAATAAATTAGGGCCCTGTCTTACATTCTGTTTCCCTGTGCTGGCATCTTAAGTACAAAGGTGCATTACCAAAGGCCGCGGGTTCTTTTTCAACTTGGCACTCAGAGTCATACTTTGCCTAGTTTAGTTGCACCGTGCCTTGGCACACTTCACACCTGAAGTCCAGCATGTTGAGCTTTGTTTGATACACTTGGCCTACTTTGGGCCAAGGCACGGCGTGATTGCATAACCTGGCGTCGCCCTAGTGGCTCCCTGGAGCTCTTTCAAAAATGTATAAAAATAGAAAAATATGGGGGGGGAAATATATTTTTGTTTTCATATGGTTTCTGTACGAGGACAACATGACACAAACCTTCCTAATTGTTAGAAATCCCACTGTTTATATTAAACACGATTCTCTGCTGAGAGTATTTGGTGAGCGTCGTTTTGTCCTACTAATTTTGGCGGTCCTTGAACTCACCGTAGATTGTTTACATGTACAAGTTTTATGCCACTCCTTTGTCTCATTTTGTCTACCAAACTTTTTATGCTGTGTGTGAATGCACAAAGGTGAGCTTTGTTGATGTTATTGACTTATGTGGAGTGCTTATCTAGCATATTTGGTCAGTGCATGATTGCAAGCTAATCGATGCTAACATGCTATTTAGGCTAGCTGTATGTACATATTGCATCATTATACCTAATTTGTAGGTATACTTGAGCTCATTTAATTTCCTTTACTTATGTCCTCCATCCATCCATCCATTTTCTACTGCTTGTCCCTTTTGGGGTCGCTGGTCCTCTGTGTATTTAATTTATATCTGCATTTCGCATGACATATTATCTGTATGTAATATTGCCTGCATTTCTGATAGTTGTTGGTGTGCCATGTTGTTCCAGACCACAGCAAACATAACCCAGCTTGTAAAGATTGTAATAAATCCATTAGAAGAAGACAGCCTGCCGCTTCCTATAACTTGGACAAACACATTTATAACTTTGGCCATTCTAAGACAGTCATTTAGAGCAGTGGTTCTCAACCTTTTTTCAGTGATGTACCCCCTGTGAACATTTTTTTAATTCAAGTACCCCTTAATCAGAGCAAAGCATTTTTGGTTGAAAAAAAGACATAGAGAAGTAAAATACAGCACTATGTCATCAGTTTCTGATTTATTAAATTGTATAACTGTGCAAACTATTGCTAATTTGTAGTGGTCTTTCTTGAACTATTTGGAAAAAAAGATAGAAATAACTAAAAACTTGTTGAAAAATAAACAAATGATTCAATTATAAATAAAGATTTCTACACATAGAAGTAATCATCAACTTAAAGTGCCCTCTTTGGGGATTGTAATAGAGATCCATCTGGAAAAAAGAAATCTAAAACATCAATATTTATGGAACATGTCCACAAAAAATCTAGCTGTCAACACTGAATATTGCATTGTTGCATTGTAATGAATGGAATAGCCTGCTTGATTTGATGTTCAGTTTATGAACTTACATTCATATTTTGTTGAAGTATTATTCAATAAATATATTTATAAAGGATTTTTGAATTGTTGCTATTTTTAGAATATTTTTAAAAAAATTCACGTACCCCTTGGCATACCTTCAAGTACCCCCAGGGGTACGCGTACCCCCATTTGAGAACCACTGATTTAGAGGAGTTATCTCACCCCCTGAGAAGCCTGCGTTTTACTAATGCTTTCCAATGTTGTAAAATTTGTAGAATAAATATTACATTTTAGCTTTTCTGTCAACAAAGATTTGTGTCAGCCTGCGGCACATAGTCATTTTGATAGTAGGTTAATATAGCTAATTTAGACACTTACATTATGTGTTGCCTTCATTATAACACTTATATAAGGCTTTAAATTTTTTGCGGCTCCAGACAGATTTATTTTTGGTCCAATATGGCTCTTTCAACATTTTTGGGTTGCCGACCCCTGGCATAACCGATCATGGAGCAACATAGCTGAGTCATAGAACGACACGCTTCAAAGTCACCAATGGTATGCTCGTTCACCCGCGACTACATTCATGTGTGTAATAAAGACGTGCCATTTAATGAATAATCTGGCAAGTAATTATTGATAGCTGTTACTAAAAGTTAACAGAACGATTCCAAAAATAAAACTGAAAATAATCTACAAAATCAGGAAAAACCTTTCCAGGTTAAAACTCATAGTTTGCACTTTTATTTTTCAGGTGACTGAGAACATCATATCCAAGCAAACCTTCATGGGTGAGCATGCACACACACACACACACACACACACACACACACACACACATGGTGGACACTCATTATTTTTTCTAACCTTTTGTCCTCTGTTTTATAACCTCAGTGGCCAGGACCATGCCTCGCACTTTCAACAACTCGGGGTCAAAGTTCATGAGCTCAGTGGTCCAAAGGCCATCGGCTCACTTGACACTCCGAGACACCAGCTCGCAAGGTGAGTGGCAGGGGACACTTTGGGGGGGGGAGTTGATGATTGATGATCATCACGTTGTTACAATTAGCAAATATTGGTTTCTTACTCACTTGAGACCTTCTCCGATCAGTGCCGCTCTTTTTTCTAACTTGCAATGATTTTTCCAACCTCCGCCTCTTCCTCAATGCTGACGAGTGTCTAAAGACCGAACCAAGCCTGTCATGATCCGTGGCCCAGATCATGTTTTGTTTAGTTTGTTCTGTTTGACTACCTCAGTTCTGTTTTCAGAACCCCTGGGTTTGTGTTTTGGTTTCCATGGGTGCTGATTAGTCTCACCTGCCTCTGATTAGTGTTCGGCACGCTCATCTGCTGCCAGGCACTAATCAGAGAGCTACTTATTCACGTTGTGCACCACACTCGGTCTGGCCTCCTTATTTGCTGTAAGCAACAGATACGTTGGTTTATTCCTGTTTTCTAGTTCATGATTCCTGTTCTAAGTTTTTTGCCTTAGCTCCCGGTGCAATCGGCACGCATCCCTTTTGTTTGTTCCCTGTATTGTGTATGTCTTGGACTTGCGTTTGTTTTCTCACCCATTCATTTGTTTTTCTGTCTTTATATGTGATTCCGAGCATATTTCTTTCCATGTTGTGTTGTGCTGCTGCTATTTTCTTTTCCATTTTATTTGACAATGCCCAGGTTTCAGCTCCATATGTCATGGTTGGTAAACGCAAGTCCAAGACATTATGAGAACTATCAAATTAAGTAAGTGGAAGTGGGCTGGACATATCAGTAGGAGAACAGATAATAGATGGACTTCCCTAATGACATCATGGAGACCCATGGATGGGAGCAGAAATAGAGGAAGACAGAGAGTGAGATGGCGAGATGAAATAGACAAATATTGGGGAACAGTGCAGTGGCAGGGAACAGTTTACTATGGCAGAAACATGCTGAGGCTTTCGTCCAGCAGTGGACTGACAACGGCTGATGATGATGATTGTGTATGTGGTATGATTTTATGAGAAATAAATCATTTCTTACCTGCACGCTTCGTCCGGAGTTGTCCGTCTGCATCCTGGGAGAACGACCACGCATAAACATGCGACCCCGACGTGACAAAGCCATAGTGCTAAACTGGACTTGCTACTTTTGTCCTTGAACAGACTACCCTAAGCCCGGTCTCCACCAGTCTTGCCGCCATGTGGTGCGCTCATGGGCCAATCAAAGCTTGGGCGCTCACCTGCACAACATGACCTTAACCAACGGGAGGCTCCGAGTGCCCCAGGATGGGCGCTACTACCTCTACTCGCAGGTGAGCGGTCCTGTCCTTTGGCGTTAAAACTTCCTGTCGTTAAAAGCACAGGAGTAACACGTGGGCCACGCTTGTTTTTCAGGTCTACTTCCGTTACCCGTCACCCGCTGCCGGGGATGCGGACCAGCGCAGCGTCAGCCACCAGCTGGTGCAATGTGTCTACAAGAAAACGTCGTACCCGAGCCCTATTCAGGTACACAAGCACTAGTCTCACGCTGGTTGGACCGTTTTAATGACGCCATCTGTTTTTGTCCACCAGCTTCTGAAAGGGGTGGGCACCAAGTGTTGGGCGCCCGACGCCGAGTACGCTCTTCACTCCGTCTACCAAGGGGGACTCTTTGAGCTGAGAGCGGGCGACGAAGTGTTCGTCTCTGTATCGTCGCCGACGATGTTGAACGCCGACGATTCGTCCAGCTACTTCGGCGCCTTCCGACTGGACCTGTGAGCGTGTCGATAAAGCCTGGAGGTTTAGTTGGTCTGTCTGGAAGGGTATGCAGAGAGACTCCACGAGAAGACAAGGAAAAGGACAATTCCGAGGTTTCTCCTTTGAGCCAACGCAAGCTACTAAGGGGCAGAACGAGGACCGTGCTGCTGTGCTACATTTTTATCCGCCAGGATTCCTTCGTTTTTTTTATCATTATGAATCTGCTATTGTTTTGCAAGGGAATCCTAAGATTTGGACTCCAGACCGAAGAATGTACAGACAATAAAAAGGCAACGTTGAAGGAATGCGGAGCAAATAAGTGCCATGAGGATTGTGTTCATACAAATATGTGACGAAGGATGAAAGGTGGAGACTTTAAAAATTGTATTTTTGACTTGGGATGGACAAAGGCCACCTGCTGAAGACCACACCAAGACAAGTAGTCAACTTTGAAGTGAGGGCAGCGTGGAGCAGGACGATGGTCGGGAGAGCAGACTGAGCCAGACAAGCGAAGGATAAAAAGGCGGGAAAAGATAGAGGCCGAAGCAGTTTAGCCACTTTTTTCTATTTTGACTTCTTCACTTTCACATTTAAACAAACAATCCGGTCTTTCCTGTGGAACCTGCGAAGCCGACACTTGTGTTCAAGGCTTTGACATGGGAACATTTGCACAACATTTTAAAAGTTGGCCTCAAACTGACTAAGTTTACTTTTGATACACAACGCTAAAAAGTTCCATTTGAACATACAAAGTTTGGAGACTTTCCAATAAAGAAAGAAATGTCTTAAATATAAACAATGTGGAGCTTTTAAAGCCAGGAAGTCCAATTATTTGTGTTTTCGTTTGTTTGTACTAAAACGATCCGTCCTTTCCTATGAACTGCAATAATCGCTAACAAGAAAACTGATTAAACGGCTAAACTAGAAAGTTAAGTTAAATGGGCAGAAAAAAGATTGTTCCCCTTGAAAGCAAAGGGGGGGGTCAAAAGGTCAAAAGTTTACATACACTTGTGAAGGACATAATGTCATGGCTGTCTTGAGTTTCCAATAATTTCTACAACTCTTATTTTTATGTGATAGAGTGATTGGAGCACATACTTGTTGGTCACCAAAAACATTCATGAAGTTTGGTTCTTTAATGAATATATTATGGGTCTACTGAAAATGTGACCAAATCTGCTGGGTCAAAAGTATACATACAGCAATGTTAATATTTGCTTACATGTCCCTTGGCAAGTTTCACTGCAATAAGGCGCTTTTGGTAGCCATCCACAAGCTTCCGGCAAGCTTCTGGTTGAATTTTTGACCACTCCTCTTGACAAAATTGGTGCAGTTCAGCTAAATTTGTTGGTTTTCTGACCCAGACTTGTATTTTCAGCATTTTCCACACTTTGGGAAGGCCATTCTAAAACCTTAATTCTAGCCTGATTTAGCCATTCCTTTACCACTTTTGATGTGTGTTTGGGGTCATTGTCCTGTTGGAACACCCAACTAAGCCCAAGACCAAACCTCCAGGCTGATGATTTTAGCTTGTCCTGAAGAATTTAGAGGTAATCCTCCTTTTACATTGTCCCATTTACTCTCTGTAAAGCACCAGTTCCATTGGCAGCAAAACAGGCCCAGAGCATAATACTACCACCACCATGCTTGACGGTAGTAATGGTGTTCCTGGGATTAAAAGCCTCACCTTTTCTCCTCCTAACATATTGCTGGGTATTGTGGCCAAACAGCTCAATTTTTGTTTCATCTGACATCACATGGACAAAGATAAGACCTTCTGGAGGAAAGTTCTGTGGTCAAACAAGTATGTGCTCCAATCACTCTATCACAAAAAAATAAGAGTTGTAAAAATTATTGGAAACTCAAGACAGCCGTGACATTATGTTCTTTACAAGTGTATGTAAACTTTTGACCACAACTGTATGTTGAACGGCATGCAGAAGCACAACTAAGTAAACATCAAAGCACAAAACAATGGCAAAAGAAAATATTCAAAGTAATTTCAAAAAACTGAATGATTAGATTGCAGCAGTTTTCTTTCATACAAGGTGTTGAGCGGCAGAAAAAGTGGATGCTTTTTAAAAAGCAAAATGATGATAAGGACCAGATAGTGTAGCAAATGAAGTGTAGAGTGGATGATTTAAAACAGAGCACATGCATTAACTGGACAGAGGTCCACACTACATGCAGGTCTTAACAAGATGATGACAACACTGCACCGGTCATAATCATAAAGGGCCCCAAGTAAAAACACAAAATATATCTAATGAAACAGAGAGGCAAGCTGAAAGGAACAACTGTCTAAACCTGGGGTGTCAAACTCATTTTAGATCGGGGGCCACATGGAGAAAAATCTACTCCCAAGTGGGCCAGACTGGTAAAATCATGGCACGATAACTTAAAAATAAAGACAACTTCAGATTGTTTTCTTTCTTTAAAAATAGAACAAGCACATTCTGAAAATGAACAAATCATAATGTTGTTGGGTTTGTTTTACACTTAGACAAAAAAAATAATACAAAAATCAAATTACAGGATGTTATTTATGTAGTTTGCTCATTTTCCTCGACTGGTGCACTAACATCGTGTGGTTTATATATATTTTTTTTTACATATGTAGCATCATTACAAAGAATTGCTATTGCGACATCCAGTGGACACATTTAGAACAGCAGTTTCTTTCATTCAAAAATGTTGGCTAATTTTTATACTTAGCAAACTAATCCCGCGGGCCGGAGAAAACCTGTTCTCGGGCCTAATCCGGCCCTCAGGCCGTACATTTGACACCCCTGGTCTAAATAAAGGAGCGTGTGACAAACCAAGAAAGAGCCTGATTTAAGCAAGCAGGGAAAATTCAAGGCACTTAGAGTGCAACCTGCAAAATCGACATCAAGTGAAATAATCCTGCTCAGTGACCTTGTGGTTAGAGTGTCCGCCCTGAGATCGGTAGGTCTTGAGTTCAAACCCCAGCCGAGTCATACCAAAGACTATAAAAATGGGACCTATTACCTCACTGCTTGGCACTCAGCATCAAGTGTTGGAATTGGGGGTTAAATCACCAAATGATTCCTGGGCGCGGTCACCGCTGCTGCTCACTGCTCCCCCGTGGGGATGGGTCAAATGCAGAGGATAATTTCACCGCACCTCGTGTGTGTGTGTGTGTGAGACAATCATTGGCACTTTAACTTTCACTTTTTAAAGAACCCGAAAAATCCAAATGTTTTTGTCAAAGACATCAAGGAACTGGATAACTATTGAAGGTTACGTCATCTTGACAACACGGGAAATGAGAGAAAACAAAACAGAAAACATGATGCAATCGTACTAGTCTGACTCCAAAACAAAACACTTTTTTTTTTTTATTTGAGCTTAAACTGCCATGCAGGAACAATCAGCAACATTTAATTAGACAACAAACAATACATTAATAATCCTAACAGCAGAAGCACATATGCCAATTATAACAATGTTAAGCAATTTACTGGTACTTCATTAATTGATCATTACTGATAGGTTTTTGCTCGCCTGTGCATTGGCTGGGAACATCTCTGCGCTGCTGACCCGTCTCCGCTCGGGATGGTGTCCTGCTGGCCCCACTATGGACTGGACTCTTACTATTATGTTGGATCCACTATGGACTGGACTCTCACAATATTATGTCAGACCCACTCGACATCCATTGCTTTCGGTCTCCCCTAGAGGGGGGGAGGGGTTACCCACATATGCGGTCCTCTCCAAGGTTTCTCATAGTCATTCATATCGACGTCCCACTGGGGTGAGTTTTTCCTTGCCCTTATGTGGGCTCTGTACCGAGGATGTCGTTGTGGCTTGTGCAGCCCTTTGAGACACTTGTGATTTAGGGCTATATAAATAAACATTGATTGATTGATTGATTGCTTAATTCAGTATTTATTTATGAATTAAACATTTTTGTCAGATTTTCACAGCGGTATCTTTTTTTTTTGACAGTTAGCATTTTTATTACATTTTTAACACCTTTAATTATTTTCTTTTACGGCATACTGCACGAACTATAAAAGCCACTTTACGCTCCTTACACTATAACCACATATCTGATATTGTATAGACAGGTGGTGCACAGGCCACAGAAGAAACCATGACTTTATGTTGTAAAAATCCAAGACCTGAGGATCGTTTAGCCTTAATGGAAGTCAGTCTACTCGAAGTACGCCTATAAAATCTTACATATGAAGAAGGGCTTTTTGGGGTAGAAGCTTTGCCAAAAAAGTGCTGTCACGTCTGAGCTGCAGGTCAAAATGTGCAAGAGGTAAACACATGCAAACACTTTACAGCTCCAAGGAGAACCATATGCTGCGCATTTGGACCCGAGCAAACCGCAGCCAAACAGTTTGTCCAGCAAATTATAGGAAAGCACAGGGCAGGTTTGGGGAGGAGAAGCAGGATATTCGCAGACACAAACCACGGTCCGACCAGCAGAACGCCCTCGACCCCGGCGAACCTCGGCCAGGGTGCGCGTACGTACGTGCACACGCTCCGTCATCATCCAGCGTGAAGACATAAACGCTCTCATTTAGCCACGCTGTCTAGCCGGCTTCTGGTAGTTAGTGTGTGAGTAGCATGAGTTTGCTTGAGGGGCTCCTTTCAGCCCAAAAATCAAGGTCAAACTAAAGTTTGTTTGCAACATCCTGTTTTCTCTTTAAAGGCCTACTGAAATGCGATTTTCTTACTTAAACGGGGATAGCAGGTCCATTCTATGTGTCATACTTGATCATTTCGCGATATTGCCATATTTTTGCTGAAAGGATTTAGTAGAGAACATCGACGATAAAGTTTGCAACTTTTGGTCGCTGATAAAAAAGCCTTGCCTGTACCGGAAGTAGCAGACGAGTAGCGTGACGTCACAGGTTGTGGAGCTCCTCACATCCGCACATTTTTTACAATCATGGCCACCAGCAGCGAGAGCGATTCGGACCGAGAAAGCGACGATTTCCCCATTAATTTGAGCGAGGATGAAAGATTTGTGGATGAGGAAAGTGAGAGTGAAGGACTAGAGGGCAGTGGGAGCGATTCAGATAGGGAAGATGCTGTGAGAGGCGGGTGGGACCTGATATTCAGCTGGGAATGACTAAAACAGTAAATAAACACAAGACATCTATATACTCTATTAGCCACAACACAACCAGGCTTATATTTAATATGCCACAAATTAATCCCGCATAACAAACACCTCCCCCCTCCCGTCCATATAACCCGCCAATACAACTCAAACACCTGCACAACACACTCAATCCCACAGCCCAAAGTACTGTTCACCTCCCCAAAGTTCATACAGCACATATATTTCCCCAAAGTCCCCAAAGTTATGTACGTGACATGCACATAGCGGCACGCACGTACGGGCAAGCGATCAAATGTTTGGAAGCCGCAGCTGCATGCGTACTCACGGTACCGTGTCTGCGTATCCAACTCAAAGTCCTTCTGGTAAGAGTCTCTGTTGTCCCAGTTCTCCACAGACCAATGGTAAAGCTTGACTGTCATCTTCCGGGAATGTAAATAATGAAACACCGGCTGTGTTTGTGTTGCTGCAGCCGGTCGCAATACACCGCTTCCCACCTACAGCTTTCTTGTTTGCTGTCTCCATTGTTCATTGATCAAATTGCAAAAGATTCACCAACACAGATGTCCAGAATACTGTGGAATTTTGCGATGAAAACAGACGACTTAATAGCTGGCCACCATGCTGTCCCAAAATGTCCTCCACAATCCGTGACGTCACACGCTGACGTCATCATACCGAGACGTTTTCAGCAGGATATTTTGCGCGAAATTTAAAATTGCACTTTAGTAAGCTAACCCGGTCGTATTGGCATGTGTTGCAATGTTAAGATTTCATCATTGATATATAAACTATCAGACTGCGTAGTTGGGAGTAGTGGGTTTCAGTAGGCCTTTAAGAGGAAATAACATAGTGCCGTGCACATGTGTACTGTATATGCATGTATAGACAGTATACTTTACATCAGGCCTGGGCAATTATTTTGCCTTGGGGGGCCAAATATAGACAAAAAAATATATATAGCTATTTTTAGCAACACTAATACAAAACCTCACAATAATGTCTGATTGAATGCTAAAAACGTTATGACAGATCGCCTTAAAAAAAAACGGAATGGAATTTTTAATTTTTTTACTGAACGAGACACCCAGATTGTACATGAAAATAAAGAATGTGGGATTTACAATATTAACTATGAACGATAAAACACTGAATATTGACAACAGGTGAACGTCACACCCCCTCTCCATCGACACCAAGCAAAACGCAACAAACAGCGATATATGAATGCGAAGGGTAAACAAAAAACCCTCACCTACAATCTGATATATCTGATATGTCACTAAACTTTAGAACTTTGTTGTAAAAATATCCTTCCGCGTCTGTCCCTGACACCCGCGTTTCAAGCTCGCTCTGGAAACACTCGGTGGAAACGCTCCCCACCCACACTGCTTGGTGCCTCGTCTGAGCTGCTGTGACTTAGATTACCATAGTAACTAATTATATTACCATATTAACTAGTATATCATGCAAAAGCGCAGATTCTAACCATTGAAATACTTTGTATAGTTCTGGACTTCCAGGTAATTTGAAAACATGACTGCACATCAAAATGGCAGCTACAGTTTCCATCTTAAAGATCTAAAAAAAATTATTTGGGAATGTTCGGTGGGCCAGATTGGCCTTCATTCGCCCATGTCTGCTTTACATGCTTGTGTAAGGTGGATCCCAGCTATTTACAGGGGTAATCAATACAGTCGATGGACGAAAAAACATTATTAATGGAAGCACCCATGAACACGTTTAATACCTATAAAGCCTACAATTTGCCTCTCACAGCCATTAAACACATTTATACAGTATTGTACTTACAAAACATCTTGTCAAAGCATTTTCCTGCTGGAAAATGAATGAAGCGACACAGATTCACACAGATTGCGCCATCAAACAACCTTCTACGTCATTTTTCCAAAAAAATCTGCGAATAGTCAGGGGATTGCGTGTTTACTCGCCGCCAGGGCTATTCAACTGGCGACAGTTCAAAATAAAATTGTTTGAGCGAACATAAATGTAGTTTGTGCTTCGTTATCGTGTCTGCATGATTACTGTTATCAATATTGTCATGCAATAATTTCTGCTTCCTGGGCAGGCTTACCACTTTCAACATTACATTTGTTCTAAAAAGGCAACCATTCAGAGAACTCACAATTCACAATCAATCCCTCACAATTTATTTGTATAGCCCTTAAACACAAGTGCCTCAGAGAGCTTCACAAACCACCATGACATCTCCTAATCTATACCCACAAGGAAAAGGAAACACTCCAGAAGTTTCTTAACATTGGGGAGGGGCCAAATGGGGGGGACCCCTCTCCTGGAAGACCGGCTGTAATGAATACCGAGTGGGAACAATTACTTTGCTGCAGCTGTTACATATACTGTAATATTGTACATGGTAATTGGAATTTGTTATATATTGTATATATTATATTAAAATATAATATAATATATCAGTATATATTATATACAATATGAAAATATTACATATATGTTATATTTTATATTGCTACTATGGTACATTTTTTTGTCTACTTTATACTCAAATCAATTAATCAAAGTTTATTTATATAGCCCTAAATCACGAGTGTCTCAAAGGGCTGCACAAGCCACAACGACATCCTCGGCTCAGATCCCACATCAGGGCAAGAAAAAACTCAACCCAATGGGCTACGATGAGAAACCTTGGAGGGGACCGCAGATGTGGACGTCGAGTGGATCTAGTTAATGGTGTGAGAGCCCAGTCCATAGTGGGGCCAGCATGGGATCATACCTGCATTATTCTTTCCATCCTTACCCTTTCCAACCTTTGTAACTGAGTTACTGTGTGGAACAATTTCCCTTGTGGATCAATAAAGTTTGTCTGAGTCTATGTCTAAGTCTAAGTGAGAGTCCAGTCTAGAGGAAGCAGCAATTGGAAAAATGTACTCTCTGATTGGCTGTTTGGTCCACAATTAAATCACTTGTTACATTGCGGTCAAATTAGCAAAAATAACGCCATAATGTTTATAAAACATTACACATAAAGGTTCAAATGTTTTTTTTGTTTCACAAACATTTATTTGTGTTCATTTGTCCGCAATGTAGCAAGTGATCCAATTGGAGACCAAACAGCCAATCAGAGCGTACATTTGTCCAATTCTCTAATTGGTTGCCTTTTTAGGCACAAACTGAATGCTGTGTCAGAAAAAAACTGAAAGTGCAAAGTAGGGATGTCCGATAATGGCTTTTTGCCGATATCCGATATCCCGATATTGTCCAACTCTTTAATTACCGATACCGATATCAACCGATACCGATATATACAGTTGTGGAATTAACACATTATTATGCCTAATTTGGACAACCAGGTATGGTGAAGATAAGGTCCTTTTTTTAAAAATTAATAAAATAAAATACGATAAATAAATTTAAAACATTTTCTTGAATAAAAAAGAAAGTAAAACAATACAAAAACAGTTACATAGAAACTAGTAATTAATGAAAATCAAATCAAATCAAATCAAATCAACTTTATTTATAAAGCACATTTAAAATTTACCACAGGGGTAGCCAAAGTGCTGTACAATGAGCAGGTTAAAAGATAAAACGAGTACCGAGCAAACACAACACAACACAAACAGAACATGATAAAAAATAAATAATTAAAATAGAATTAATAAAAACATAAAAACATAAAAACAGGATCACAGCAGGTGTATTATGGGGCGCCATTATGTTTAAAATTAGTCAAATTACCTGGTAAAGGTTAGTACTATTAGTGGACCAGCAGCACGCACAATCATGTGTGCTTACGGACTGTATCCCTTGCAGACTGTATTGATATATATTGATATATAATGTAGAAACCAGAATATTAATAACAGAAAGAAACAACCCTTTTGTGTGAATGAGTGTAAATGGGGGAAGGAGGTTTTTTGGGTTGGTGCACTAATTGTAAGTGTATCTTGTGTTTTTTATGTTGATTTAATAAAAAATAAATAAATAAATAAAAAATAAAAACCGATGCCGATAATAAAAAAAACGATACCGATAATTTCCGATATTACATTTTGTAAAGCATTTATCGGCCGATAATATCGACAGGCCGATATTATCGGACATCTCTAGTGCAAAGTGCAGAGGTTGAGGACGAGATAATAATAACTGCAAGTTAATATGGATAATAGCAAACATTCAGACACATTAAGTACAATACATCTATCTTCGCTCAAACAATTTTAATTTTCACTAGAGTTAAATGTATTCTCAAAACAGCATTTATGTGCTTGCAAAATATATTTCTCTGTGTGGAAAATCTGTCTTTGCAACCTGAACATTAAGTCACAAATAGAACTCCATACTCCTTTAAGTCCTCTCCTTTTTGGCAGTGATGTCAATCACTTGGCAGTGATGTCAATCACTGCCAAAAAGCTGTTCAACTTCTTTAGTTGTTCCGCAAGGTTCCATTTTATTGTTCATCGTTTTGGGGCTATTCAACTGGTCGAAAAAACTTGTGAGAGACACACATTTTTGCAGCAGGTACTTAAAAACAGCAGAGTGCTTCTATAACTCTGAAAAAATGACTAGACCAAACTCATATGTCTACTGTAGAGGACGTTGGTGTTCCAGAATATACAAAATAAGAATAATAGTGAAGGGAGAAATCTGGGCGCCCGGTCCTTAACTTTCTGAAACGTGGCCCCCAGAACAATTTAGTTGAATTTTGTCGATGACAAAACATCTCTAGCTGCGTACAGAGTGTCTTTTACCAAAACAACAACAAATCTTTCTTACACAGAAACAAACAGCTGGTGCTCCGGCATGTGTGGCGACCATCATTGTCACGCAACCTATGACAGTGATTTCTCTAGCACAACAACAAAATACTTTGGTCCAAGTGTCGCTTTATGAAGCATTACATAATTTGTCTTTTTACACGAGAAACTGTCACTTTTTCTGCGAGAACTGTTTCAGAGCGAGTGCTTGGATGAAGGCAAAATGAACAAAACGACATCGCAACTCACACTCTTAGTTTTGCATTTACAAACGAATAGCTCAGCTTTTGGAATGTCTTTACTGGGTACCATATTTTCCAGCGCACACCCAATTTTTTAAGAAATAAATATTTGTACATGTATTAGCAGCACCGTACTATAAGCTGCAGATATGTACCGGTATGTAAATGTTTATTTATTTACAGACATTAATTGTTGATCAAACAAAACAGAAGTCATCGTCATGGATCCACTAGCTGCGGAAGATAGCCCTCCAGTCAGCTAAACAGACTCAATAACTCACGTTGACGTTTTGGGGAATTTACGAAACTGAAACAATACAAAAAGAATTCCATTATTAGTTAATAAAAACTAACACTTGTAAAAGTGTTAGCATATTCACTAATGTTGACGACGCTAGCTTGATTGCATTTCGATAGCACGTACAAATATGCATTAAAACATTTCTATACAGACATCACACCTGGGACGGCTTAGTAGGTACGAATTGTTTTAGTTACATTGTAAAACTTACAAACGTTGCTTGGAGTGATGAATGAAGAATCCTTTCAAGCAAAAACGCTATATAAGAATAGAAGATGAAACAGGTTGTAGTTCTGGTTCAAAGCACAAAACAGGAAGTACATGTTCTACCCGCAGCACCCACATTGAGCAAACACCTCCAAAAGATGGCGCCTTAGCACAAACAATAAAACACATTTTCAGTGACTTTGTCAGCGTTAAAACTATTTGTTGAATACAAAACATGATTTGCTGTTAGCGAAAAAAATCCATATATTACATGCATCCTTTAAAAAGGGGAGTCTTATAGTAAAACAAAATGACAGCAATATTTAACAGAGCAGAGTTGAATATACACTATAGTGGAATGATAAAACAGGACATACAGTCGTGGGCTTGAGTGGCTTATTGCTTTACTATTGTAGCTGTTCTGTTTTTAGGATGCAAATATAAAACAAAGTACTTTCTCAAAGATTTTTGAATAATTGGGTGCATGATTTTGAATTAATTTTGGATTTTCTCTTACTTAGACAGGGTAAGAATGATATACTTAACATGTTGTTATTGCCAGTGTTGAGCCGTGAGTTTCCCACCTAGGCCTTCAGTGATGTCCGACTTCAATGATTACCTCTCAAAATACCATCATTTATGTACCGGTACCAAAATATTGGTATCAGAACAACACTAATACACACACACCGAGCACCCACTGGCAGAAATGTAGATCGGCACCTATGGATGAACCCCGAGATATCTGAATCTAGAGACCACTTCCACAGCTGCTCCTCCGATGTGCAGGGAGCAAGGGGGTGTCGGACCTTCTAGAAGCCCACCAACATCTCAGTCTTTATTTTGCAAAGATTATTGCTTTTGCACAAATCCGTTGAGATGTTCTATCTATGTGTAACGTCTTGGCAAAGGAACATGCTCTCTCACACAGAATTGGATTTGTCAGCAATGTTTAAGAGGAATATGCCTTTTGTGTACAATCTTTTAGAACTTTTGAGTTCAGCTCATGAACGATGGGTGTAGAAATAAATTGATGCCTTTATATTTTTGAGTGCATAAACAGGCTCAATGAATTCTTATGAGTGATACCGAAGGTTACAGAATATTTTTGAACTTGACAAAATGATTGTGATTGATTGGAGAAACTTGGAGACAATCAGGTGCTCCAACAGGAAAGCCAAACCAAACGGAGGTTGGAATTGATATAACAGGCTAAAAGTAAGCTTCTGGAATGATCCTTAACCCTGTATAACATTTTGCAGATTTTTTTTTTTTTTTACTTTTGTGGCTTAAAATGTTTGATATCATGGTATCTTTCTCACAAAGTTGCTGTAAAAATTGCAATGATTCGAGCCTTATATTTTTTAATAACATTGCATTAGCTCGGAATTTTATGAATTTTGAACGTGTTGAGTAAGGGTGTCCCGAAACTACTTTTTCCCTCGTTACAATACCGATATTGTAGCCTTGAGCATTGGCCTACACCGGGGGTCAGCAACCCACATGCTGCTCTTTAGCGCCGCCCTAGTGGCTCCCTGGAGCTCTTTCAGAGATGTGTGAAAATGGAAAAAGTATATTTTTTGTTGTAATATATTTTCTGTAGGAGAACAAACATGACACAAATCTTCCTAATTGTTAGAAATCCCACTGTTTTTGTTACATGCGTCACTGATGAGAGTATTTGGCCAGCTCCGTTTTGTCCTACTAATATCAGCGATCCTTGAACTCATAGTTTGTTTACATGTACAACTTTCTCCGATGCTGCCACAGAAAGATGTGTTTTATGCCACTCCTTCTTTGTCTCATTTTGTCCACCAAATGTTGTATACTGTGCATGAATGCATAAAAGTGAGCTTTGTTGATTTTATTGATTTGCTGGAGTGCTTAACAGGCATATTTGGTCAATCCATGACTGCAAGCTAATCGATGCTAACATGCTATTTAGGCTAGCTGTATGTACATATTGCATCATTATGCCTCATTTGTAGGCAGGGGCGCCGCTAGGGATTTTGGGCCCCATGAAAAGAATCTTTAGAGGGCCCCCAACACAGTGTCATTATTTTTTCTGTATTATAATTTCATCATCATTAGGGGCCTCTCTGGGCCCCCCCCCCCCCCCCCCCCCTTTCGGCGCCCCTGTTTGTAGGTAGATTTGAGCTCATTTAATTTCCTTTACTTATGTCTTCTGTGTATTTAATTTATATTTGCAAGTCTCATGACACATTCTCCGTATGTAATATTGGCTGCATGTCTGATAGTTGTTTTGTGTGCCATGTTGTTCCAGACCACAGCAAACATTACCCAGCTTGCAAAGATTGTAATAAATCCATTAGAAGAAGACAGCTTGCCGTTTCCTTTAACTTGGACACGCACATCTATACCTTTGGCCATTCTGAGCCAGTCATTTCCAGAAGTTATCTCATCCTGTGAGAAGCCTCCATTTTACTAATGATTTCCAATTTTCCATTTTTATTCAACACAAAAATGTGTTGAGTAAAAATAAAAATACATCATATCTGTCAACGAAGATTTGCATCAGACTTTGATTATAGGCTAATATAGCTAATATAGACACTTACATCATGTGTTGCCTTCATTATAACACTTATATAAGGCTTTTAATTTGTTGCATCTCTAGACAGATTTTTATTTATCTTTTTGGTCCAATATGGCTCTTTTAACATTTTGGGTTGCCGACCCCTGGCCTATACGATATCGATCTGATACGATATCAGCACAAATCATACCACACCCTACTATATCATTCAGTATATAAATCACACCATCATTGTGACTCTCTCCCCTCAGGCAGGTTACATATGATTCAGAGTGGGACCACCAGACTGGGGAACAGGTTTTTTCTAGACAACACAGAAGCTAATACAAATAATAACAGAAAAATTAACTTATTAAAGAGATGGTTTGACAAAAACAGACTGTTCTTAAACCTCAGTAAAACTAAAATAATGCTATTCTGTAACCGTAGAAGGGAAAGTCAAACACAAATACAAATAGACGGAATATGAATTGAAATAGTAAATGAAATCAAATTCTAGGTGTAATGATTGATGATAAAAAGAACTGGAAATGTCATCTGAAAATATACAACAAGGTGGCAAGAAATATGTCAATAATGAATAAACCTAAATATGTTCTGGACCAGAAATCACTTCATATTCTTTAATGCTCACGAGTGTTACCATATCGAGTTATTGTGTAGAAATATGGGGAAATAACTACAAAAGTACACTTTTTCACTAACGGTGTTACAAAAAAGGTCAATTAGAATAATACATAATGTTGGATACAAAGAACATACAAACCTTTCATTTATTGAATCACAAATATTGAAATTCCACGACATAGTGAATTTGCAAACAGCTAAAATGATGCACAAAGCAAACTATAATCTGCTACCCAAGAATGTACAATTCTTCTCAACAAAAGAGGAGAAATATAACCTCAGACAAAAATCTCACTTAAAAACATTGTATGCACGTACAACACTTAAAACCTTTAGTATGTCAGTATTCAGAATTAAATTATGGAATTAATTAAAGTAAATATATCAATGTGTACTAACATGATCCAATTGAAGAAACTGTTCAAACGCCAATCGTTTACAAAGTACAAAGAAGAACTTTGATAAACATTCTGAACTTACTGATAATCTTAGTCATCTCACTATATGAAATACAATTTACTTCAGTTTCTTTTAATTTCATTTCAATTATATGATTGGCAACCTAAATTGTCCCTAGTGTGTGAATGTGAGTGTGAATGTTGTCTATCTGTGCTGGCCCTGTGATGAGGTGGCAACTTGTCCAGGGTGTACCCCGCCTTCCGCCCGAATGCAGCTGAGATAGGCTCCAGCACCCTCCGCGACCCCGAAAGGGACAAGCGGTAGAAAATGGATAGATGGATGATTATTATTGAAGTATATTGTGAAAAAATTGAGAACAAAAAGTGAACAAAAGTGTTAGCATCCAAATATCAAGCTATCCATACACTTGGGTAAAACAGAATCCATCCTGTTTGGGTCCCACATCAACCTTAAGAAAGTCAATGACTTCACTATAAAAGTGGGTGACATTGTTATCACCAGGAAGGATGAGGTCACCTACCTAGGTTCCATTCTAGAGGCTAATCTTTCCTGTGATAAAATGGCAACCAAGGTAATCAAAAAGGTCAACCAACAAACGAGATTTCTCTATAGAATCTCCTCTCTGGTCAACAAAAACACCACGAAGATTCTGGCGGGAACTCTCGTTCAACCCTTTTTCGATTACGCATGCACCTCCTGGTACCCTAGCACCTCCAAAACCCTCAAATCTAGACTCCAAACATTCCAGAACAAGCTAGTCAGATTACTTCTAGACCTCCACCCCAGATCCCACCTCACTCCTACCCACTTCTCCAAAGTGGGCTGGCTCAGGGTGGAGGACAGAGTAAAACAACTTGCACTGAGCCTAGTCTATAAAATCCGCTACACCTCCCTGATACCGAAGTACATGTCAAACTACTTCCTTAACGTAAATGACCGCCATAACCACAACACCAGGGGGAGCTCTACTAACCACGTTAAACCCAGATTCCGATCTAACAAAGGTCTTAACTCATTCTCTTTCTATGCCACATCAATGTGGAATGCGCTCCCAACAGGTATAAAAGAAAGGGCATCTCTATCCTCCTTCAAAACTGCACTAAAAGAACACCTCCAGGCAACTTCAACCCTGAACTAACACCCTCCCCGGATTGTTGTTAATAATCAAATGTAAACAATCAAATGCAGATATTTTTCTTATGCCTTCTGATCTCTCTCTCTCTCTCTATGTCTACTACTTGCTGTACATATCCTACCAAGTCAGACCTACACTGTTTCAATATCCATTTCTCTGTTGTCAATTGTTGATGACTGATGATAACAACCAAACCTAACCCCCCCATACCCTGAATTGTAAATAATGTAAATAATTCAATGTATACACCCTGATGATTATCTTGTGTGATGACTGTATTATGATGATAGTATATATCTGTATCATGAATCAATTTAAGTGGACCCCGACTTAAACAAGTTGAAAAACTTATTCGGGTGTTACCATTTAGTGGTCAATTGTACGGAATATGTACTTCACTGTGCAACCTACTAATAAAAGTCTCAATCAATCAATCAAAAAAAAGCAATTGCTATGTAAAGGAAAAGGGGTAGGATTAAATAAGCTCTGCTTCTTCTTGCTCATTTTCGAACATGTTGAAAAGAGAAACTGGAAATTGTGATGTATCATGTTGTAATTGTATGAGTGTTCGAAATAAACTCAAACCATAACCATAATTTATCCATACCATCATAGTTGTATTCATTATTTTGTAGTCAGTGTCTTTGCATGTTTCAACAAGTCAAATTTAACACTTTCTAAGACCATAATAATGTAATAGTCATAATAATAATAATAAAATATACCTTGGCAATAAAGTACAAAGACATGCAAGAAAACTGCACAATAATTTCCTGCACAGTAAGGAAATGCAAATGCAAAACACAATGTGGGTGGGGGCCAAGCTTATAGGACCGGGGTGACACGATCCCCCGCTGACAAGCATGATGGCAGCTGAGGTGTTACTTGGGAATGTTGACTGGACTGCATTGCACTGTTGTCCGATTAAATCTGCACTTCAAGGCCGAATGCCTCAACTTTTTGTCTGCTTTTAGACAAACTACCTCCTCACTTGAAAGTGTAGTCTGCACTGTATGCAGCGGTGATGAACAGAACAGTATGGCCCATACAGGAAATTCCAACATACACTGCATTTTTAAGACCTTTCTATTGTTACGTCTTTTTCGGATTTTAAAAATAAGCCATCAAAGGTTGCCTTTTTTTGTCTGCTATCAGCTCTGTCGCCCACAAGTTGCCGACATTCTCCGCGTACGTCACGCTTCTGTGTACGTATCAACACGGAATTCAGCCCTGCTTTCAAAGAACATTGGGGAACCATTGAGAGCGATCAATAGCAGTATTTTTGTGGGGCAAATGAAAGATTATAGGCGCTTTTAACATGTTAACAAGTCAGTAAAGGTATAAGGAAATGAGGACGCGGATGGTTGATGCAGGCCAGAGCAGGAAAAGTTCAAGTTAAAGTACCAATGAATGTCACACACACACTAAGTGTGGTGAAATTTGTCCTCTGCATTTGACCCATCCCCTTGTTCACCCCCTGGGAGGTGAGGGGAGCAGTGGGCAGCAGCGGTGGCCGCGCCCGGGAATCATTTTGGTGATTTAACCCCCAATTCCAACCCTTGATGCTGAGTGCCAAGCAGGGAGGTAATGGGTACCCTTTTTATAGTCTTTGGTATGACTCGATCTCAGGGCGGACACTCTAACCACACGGCCACTGAGTAGGTAGATAGGTTGATTGGTTAGAGAGTTGACAGGCGTGTTACAGCGCAGCTCAGGGACATACTAGGAAAAAACATTTTCAGGGATCAGTTGAATTTGCGTGAATTGTCACGAACGTCACGAAATTCTGGAGGGTGCGCCCACAGACTCCGGCGCACTGTGAGCGAAAAGTCCTTAGTCCTTCCAGAGTTGTGTGCCCTTCGACTTGGTTGTTTTCTGTGAAACACTACTTTTCCCACAATCCCTACAAGTTGTTCACGTTTCTGTCACTGCGCCCTACACTGAAGAGGAAGTGGAGCTTCCCTACCTCCACGCTTTGCAAAGCCGTAAATTAATTAAAGAGACTAGGGATGTCCGATAATGGCTTTTTACCAATATCCGATATTGTCCAACTCTTTAATTACCGATACCGATATCAACCGATACCGATATCAACAGATATATGCAGTCGTGGAATTAACACATTATTATGCCTAATTTGGACAACCACGTATGGTGAAGATAAGGTACTTTTTTTAAAAATTAATAAAATAAGACAAATAAATTAAAAACATTTTCTTGAATAAAAAAAGAAAGTAAAACAATATAAAAACAGTTACATAGAAACTAGTAATTAATGAAAATGAGTAAAATTAACTGTTAAAGGTTAGTACTATTAGTGGACGAGCAGCACGCACAATCATGTGTGCTTACGGACTGTATCCCTTGCAGACTGTATTGATATATATTGATATATAATGTAGGAACCAGAAATATTAATAACAGAAAGAAACAACCCTTTTGTGTGAACGAGTGTGAATGAGTGTGAATGAGTGTAAATGGGGGAGGAAGGTTTTTTGGGTTGGTGCACTAATTGTAAGTGTATCTTGTGTTTTTATGTTGATTTAATAAAAATAAAAAAATAAAAAAATAAAAAAATAAAAAACGATACCGATAATAAAAAAAACGATACCGATAATTTCCGATATTACATTTTAACGCATTTATCGGACATCCCTAAAAGAGACGGTTGGTGGCCATTGAACATCACAATTAGTGATGGGATCGGCAGTTCTTTTGACTGTACTGAATCACTAGAATCAGTTCCTTAAATTGAGTCGTTCAAAAAATTGGTTCACCGAATCCCCCCCCCCCCAAAAAAAAAAAAAAAATAGGAGGGGGGGGGGGCGTAGTACAGTACAGTGCAGACATTCGCGGGAGAAGCAGCAAATAGGGTGAACGCGAGTCCCTACACAGCTCTGTGCATGCAGTACACCAGGCAGTGAGTGACTGACACAGCGCCACAGTCAGCACAGTTCAGTACGTAAACCTGAATCACTTCTGCAGCAGCAGTTCTGTGTGCAGGTCGGCGAATCATGAGTCAGTCAGAAACAGCGGTGTGTGTCAGTCCGCGAACGACACAAGCCCTCAGCACCCAATGAACGATGCGCACAGTGACTGAACGAGAGCCTCAATGTGACGTCCTCCTCCGCGACACAGTCAGTTCTCTGTGTCAGTAGGTTCGCGAGTCCTGATTCTGTCGTTCACTGAGTGATTCATGTCGTTAATCCGCGGTGAACGAATCGTTCGCTCAGTCCCTCCCCCCACCCCCATAATGAGTAGCTGGCTGCGTCGTTCGCCGACGTCGAGGGTTCAGTGAGTCACAGAATGCGCCAGTTCCACTCATACCGGCATGGTCGCGGCGGAGCTCAACTGAACTGAGAAAGGAACGAATCAGTTCATGAAGTGATTCGGTTCAGTACGTTCACTCAAAAGATTTGTTCGTTCGAACGAATCGTTCGCGAACGACACAACATTAGTCACAATGTAGTCCCAGCTGCTCCGTAAAAAATGCTGCAGACAATTACAGACTAGGCACATCAACTGTGTCAGAAACGGTCACAGAGGTGAGTCGTGGAAAACATTTCATCCATGCGTTGACCTGATTTGATCGTTTTATGATATGCTTTGGTGGCAAACTGCGGATCAAAGTCGAATGCAATGTGGGTCAATGTGGAAAAACACCAGCCAAGCAGTGTTTTGTGTGACACAAGTGCGCGGAGCAGAGTCCACGCGGTCATAACTTGAGCTCCGCGTGCACAGGCCTCTGCAGACTTCTTTCCGCGTACGTTCCACCCGAGTATGTTTGGATCTTTAGGGACTCCGCTTGAAATTCCAGGAAAGACTTTTAAATTAAGTCTATCAATTCCACCAAACATCCAGTTAGAAATATGCCAGAAGTCTATTCTAGTCAAGCTGAAATATGCTAAGGGATATTTAATCATGTCTCAAGTATATTTGACCTGGTGTAAATGACAGAAAATTTAAAAAAAAAGACCTGTATATATCATGGAAAATGTATGTTGTATAATTCATTTTCATTTCATTTATTTATTTCAGGCAATGACATAAAAAAGTACAAAGTTGACAACACATAATAATATAAATTAATATAGTGCAAAAGGTAATGTATAGTATGTAATGCATGATTGTCCCGTTTGCCTGAAAGGGAGTGGGAAGAAGATAATTTATTTTATCCATTCAGTGATTATTCACATGAGTTTCACTCTTACTTTGTTCAAGGATTATAATACAAATGTTGTATCATAGTGGCATTACCACAGGTAACAATAATTATTACACTGTAACAATACTTTGTATCAACAATGTAGGAATAATGAATACACCAACAATGGTATTAGACAACATAGCAATAATGGTAAGGAAACATTGAGCACATGTTAACACTTTGAGACAGAGTACAGCAGCAGGTCAAAATAAAGACCCTCATCTCTATATTTGAACCAGACCCCATGTATGTATAATAGTTTAAATCCATTAATAGTTTGGCGTTGCTTGTGTTGTAAGTCCAGTTTGTTCTATAGTTTTACTCCGCATATAGACACACAGAAATGTTTACGAGTGGTTTGAGCTCTCGGCAATAAGAAATATCCAACGCCTCTCAAGTTATGAGCCTGCACTCGTCTTATAAAAAAAAACGTTGTAGATTAGGCGTCAATAATTTGTTAAATGCTTTATATAAGATTATTAATGTATTATATTTAACAAGGTCGTCAAATTTGAGCAACTTTGATTGCATAAACAGATTATGAGTATGTTCTAAATAACCAACGTTGTGAATGATCCGCACTGCTCTTTTCTGTAATATGATCAGAGGATGAATTGTGTTGTGGTAAGTATTCCCCCATACTTCAACACAGTATGTAAAGTTTTTCTAGGTATTCCAGCCTAGACAAATAACTGTTCTGTCCTCAAATCATTGGCGTCAACTCTTTCCATATTGTCATGCTTCAGCTGCGTGTTTTGGAAGTGTGTCCACTCTCTTGAAATGAGCCAACATCATTGATTAAACTCAAACTCTTCCCCGCAGTTTGTGGAGAATGTGTTTCTCATCCTTGCTAAATTCCCTGCTAATCCCTTTGTCTTTGTTCCCAGCTGTGAGAGTCTTTTAGTGATTCCCGCATTCCCACAACTGTGTTCTACACCGATGCATTAGGAATGTCCGGGTGGAGGGCCGTTCAGGAGGAGTCTTTTCCAGCTGTTTTTTTATCCAGCACTCAAGCTGGGATGTTAATGTAATATTTGCTGAATATTACAGTGCATATTTTAGGGTGTAAACCAGGGGCGTCACTAGATTTTAAGGACAGGGGGGGCTTAGCCCCCAGGAGATGTACAGGATGCGAGCGAACGTTACGCACAAGCACAAAACTTCACAAACGGCTAACAAAGACTTAGAAATTATTCATTGTTATTATTATTTTTTTTTAAATGCACGGGACGAAATGAAATGCTCCACGGGACGATGGCTTTTAATCATTTTTTTCTTTTTCTTTTTATGTATTTATTCATTTTACATTTTATATTAAATGTCTTGGTTTTTCTTCCCTCTGAAAATCCTATGAAATGTTTAACAAGCCATCCTATAATAATACAACAGCTATTAATGTAACAATACAATAAAACAAATATATTTAATGATGGGTTTTTTTCATTATTTTAACAATAGGCTAATGTACATTACTTTACATAGATTCTACAAGAAACACAAAACTTAAAAACTAAATTATTTACAATTGCACACACAAGGTTTCGTGCAGCTTCACTCATTGTAAAGGAAGATAATGTGCTTCGTACACATGCAGGACCGCAAGCAAGGTCGCAGAGAAAATGCGGACTGGAATTTGAGTGATGTTGGCATTTTCTATATGAACAAGTGGAATGGATTGGATACCGACACACTAAAGGGGGTCTCTACCTTACGCTACGAAGTGTGGGGAAACTGAGTGAATAATAACAGGATATATGATTATTTATTTAAACTCATATTCGGGCCACTTTATAATGAATATGTATTTGTAAAAAAAAAATACATATATATATATATATATAACACCAAATTATTTAGGGGGGCTTAAGAATATTTTAGGGGGGCTGTAGCCCCCCTAAAATAGGCCTAACAACGCCAACGGTGTAAACAATCCGATCGACTTTGACTTCTACAAATAAGACATCTGGGCCAATTAAAATGTTCAAGTGTCAAATTGTTGTCCCCTGCTCTAGTTTTTAACACGGCCTCACACATCAATGGAGAAGTTTGTCACTATTGATGGTTTTCTTGCTTGGTCATTGCATATTGCACAATGGCCTATTTTCCCCGCAGTGAAACCGGTTTAATGGTTTGTAATGGAGGCAATTAAGTTGATTTAAAGTTAAAGTACCAATGATTGTCACACACACACTAGGTGTGACGAAATTATTCTCTGCATTTGACCCATCACTCTTGATCACCCCCTGGGAGGTGAGGGGAGCAGTGGGCAGCAGCGGTGGCCACGCCCGGGAATAATTTTTGGTGATTCAACCCCCAATTCCAACCCTTGATACTGAGTGCCAAGCAGGGAGGTAATGGGTCCCATTTTTATAGTCTTTGGTATGACTCGGCCGGGGTTTGAACTCACAACCTTCCGATCTCAGGGCGGACACTCTAACCACTATGCCACTGAGTAGGTAAGCACAACCAACATTAGGCGCACCGGACTATAAGGCGCACTGTCGAGTTTTGAGAAAATCAAAGGATCTTAAGTGCGCCTTATAGTCCGAAAAATACGGTAACAGGTAAGTTTTTATTTTATAGTATGCTTTAATACTATTTGCTTTATCGACATGCAAGAGAGAACTGCATAGTGCAGTCTAGGTATGTTAATCTGATATTTAGAATCATTCTAATAAGGGTGTTTACATCTGTTTTTAAAAAAGCAGCTTTCAAGCCAGTTGATGCAATAGTTCAGTGCATGTAAACGTAGTAGTGAAGGAATCCGGTCTCATTATTCTCTGCATTTGACCCATCACTCTTGATCACCCCCTGGGAGGTGAGGGGAGCAGTGGGCAGCAGCGGTGGCCACGCCCGGGAATCATTTTTGGTGATTTAACCCCCAATTCCAACCCTTGATGCTGAGCGTCAAGCAGGGAGGTAATGGGTCCCATTTTTATAGTCTTTGGTATGACTTGGCCGGGGTTTGAACTCACAACCTACCGATCTCTCGAACACTCTTAACTACTCTAGGTTACTACTAGGTTAACGAGCAAATGAACGCATGTGAAGCACGGACACCAATATGCTGCCATGACATCACGTTGCTTGGCGGTTCGGACTCATCGCAACCTGATTCCTGAACTCTGACTTATCAGAGTCGAACAAAACAGAGGTATTTTCAACATATCACCGTCTGGACCGTTGCCCTTATTCTCCCAAATAATTACTTATTGTTGCAGCATAAGTCAGCAGATCAAGCCCAGATGTTGCTGCAACTCATTGTCATCCACATGTGTTCCATCCTACTGTCTTTATCTTCAATGTGCACCTCACTGACAACTCAGCACGAGCGGATTTGGTCAATTATCATCCAATTGACCAAATTCCTGTGGTCACGATTCCGACTATCCCTCCTGTTGCTCAGGCAGCCAACGAGGGCAAGTGGACGAAGCCACGGATTCATTAAGATGGAATGTAGTGGGGTTTTTTTACGGTGTCATAAAAGTGCCACACATCGAAATGGGGGCAATTAATAAGCGGTACCAGGGCTTAGATGATGGATTAGAAGCAGGCCAGCGCCGAAGCCGCTTCCACTCATTTATTTTTTCATTGTGACATTTGAAAGGACGCATGAAGTCTTTTTAGTTTTGCCATGGACGTCCCAAAGCTTAGAACTCGCTTTGATTTACTCGGGCTTTGCGAAGGGATGAAGCTCATTTCCGCACCGTAGGCAAGCATTTGCACGACATGGTCTTAAAATGTTATTGTGTGTCATTTTGGGAGTAAACCAAAAGTGCTTAGATGTGCCTCCTTTTACTTTTACCAAATGTTTCAGCACATGAAAGAACTACATGTCAGCCTAAACTGTTGATGTGGAGCTTGAATGGTCAATAAATCAAATACATGAGCTTTGTGCTGACACTTAAAGCCAAACAAGCCTCCGTGAAGCCTTAAGGGGCCCTATTATGAATTTCGTCTTTTCTGACAAATACATGTTGTTGCAATATTAGATACTCAATGCTCAATTAAATAACTCCAAAGCACCAAATCATAAGGTTTATGCATTTTTGTGTGGGCTTGCACACAATTTTAGATGCCTCTGTTTGTGGAGATTTCTTTCTTTTCTTTCTTTAGTTTATTTCGAACATGAACACACTTACAGCATAAAACATCACACACAATTTCATATCATTTCATTTTACATCATGCCCGAAAAGGAGTAGGAAGAAGCAAAGCTTATTTAATTCTACCCCTTTCCCACTTCAGAGCGTTTACAAATATATAGAATCATTTACTGACCTGTTTATATAATAGAATAAGATCTATGAATTAGTATACACAACAGTTTTTAAGTATTTCTCATAATTCTTCTTCTTTGTACTTTGTAAGCACAATTATTTTTGAACAACCTCTTGAACTGGATCATATGAGTACAATTTTTAACTTCTTTACTTAATCCATTCCATAATTTAATTCCACATAGTGATATGCTAAAAATTCTAAGTGTTGTACGTGCATATAAATGTTTTAAATTATTTTTTCCTCTAAGGTTATATTTCTGCTCTTTAGTTGAGAGGAATTGTTGTACATTCTTGGGTAGCAGGTTATAGTTTGCTTTGTACATCATTTTAGCTGTTTGCAATTTTACCAAATCACCAAACTTGAATATTTTTGACTCAATAAATAAAGGGTTTGTATGTTCTCTATAATCCAAGCCTACGTATTATTCTAACTGATCTTTTTTGTAACACAGTTAGCGAATGTAGTGCACATTTGTAGTTATTTCCCCATATTTCTGCACAATAACTCAGATAAGGTAACACTAGCGAGCAGTAGAGAATATGAAGTGATTTTTGGCCCAGGACGTATTTTGCTTTATTCATTATTGAAATGTTTTTTGCCACCTTATGTTGTATGTTTTGTATATGAGATTTCCAGTTCATTTGATCATCTATTAATACACCCAAAAATCTGGTTTCTTTTACCCTTTCGATGTCTACTCCGTCTATTTGTATTCGTGTATGATGCTCTTTTCTACTGTTACCAAAGAGCATTATTTTAGTTTTACTGAGATTCAAAGATAGTCTGTTTTTGTCAAACCATCTTTTTAATTTGTTCATTTCTTCTGTTATTATTTGTATTATCTTCTGTGTGTTCTCTCCTGAACAGAAAGCAGTTGTGTCGTCTGCAAATAAAACTAACTTTAAGTCCTTTGTAACTTTACAAATGTCGTTTATATAAAGATTAAACTATCTTGGTCCCAGTATTGATCCCTGGGGTACACCACAGGATATATCTAGCCGTGTTGACATATTTTCACCCATCTTCACATATTGCTTCCTGTTGGTTAAATAGCTTCTTACCCAATTCAATACCAAACCTCTGATGCCATATCGTTCTAATTTTCGTATTAAAAAATCATGATTAATTGTGTCAAATGCTTTTGTTAAGTCCATGAATACTGCGGCTGCACATTCTTTACCATCTATTGCATTGGTAATTTCCTATGTTATTTTGGTTAATGCTATTAACCAGAGATTTGCAATCGGCCTGCGTTGTGACGTCACAGCGAGGTGGACGTAATTATTTTAAGTCAAGCTCTCAGCAAGAGAGGAGACGCTACCGTATTTTTCGGAGTATAAGTCGCACCTGCCGAAAATGCATAATAAAGAAGGAAAAAAACATATAAGTCGCACTGGAGTATAAGTCGCATTTTTTGGGGAAATTTATTTGATAAAACCCAACACCAAGAATAGACATTTGAAAGGCAATTTAAAATAAATAAAGAATAGTGAACAACAGGCTAAATAAGTGTACGTTATATGAGGCATAAATAACCAACTGAGAACGTGCCTGGTATGTTAACGTAACATATTATGGTAAGAGTCATTCAAATAACTATAACATATAGAACATGCTATACGTTTACCAAACAATCTGTCACTCCTAATCGCTAAATCCCATGAAATCTTATACATCTAGTCTCTTACGTGAATGAGCTAAATAATATTATTTGATATTTTACGATAATGTGTTAATAATTTCACACATAAGTCGCTCCTGAGTATAAGTCGCACCCCCGGCCAAACTATGAAAAAAAACTGCGACTTATAGTCCGAAAAATACGGTATATTAAAAAACACACATGAAAGGTAGAATAAAGTATTATTTTGTGCATAATAACACCGACATGCGACAACAGCGGGGAAATAAATGCTGTTAAAGGCAGATAAAGGCCACACGGTCATCAGGTCTAAGACAGACTCAAGAACAGTTTTTTCCCTAAAGCCATAACCACGGTGAACTCTCATAGGCACTGATTTTATAGTTTAGCACCTCTATGTGGGCAATTTTTACTCTCCACCTACAGTCTGAATGCTTCTGTATATATGTATATAGTATAATATTTAAACAACACATTCAGAACATTTGTTCTCAGGACTGGACTGTGCATCTTACCTCCTTTTGCACTATATTTTCTTTCCTTCCTATGTTTTGCATATTTATAGACTGTCGCACTGATACTGGAGATGCTTTTACCTGTGTATTGTGACAATAAAAGGCATTCTATTCTATTCTATTGTTATGCAGAGTCTAAATCGATCGACAATTTGCAGATGTACCTAATGTTTATAAAGTTTGTTTTGGACCGTGTTTGGGTAAAAAAATAAGAATGGGGACATCAAGATATATATTTTAACAGTGTACTTTTTCAAGAGATACATTCTGATACTTTTGGTTTCGTTTGCAATCTGGGAACGCCTCCAGATTTTAAACATTTTGCAGACACAAGAGTGACTGTAGAGCAAACTGACGCAAAATATACATCAAAGCATATTTCAATACATTTTATCTAGACCAGTGGTGACCGGTACCGGTCTGTGACGCAATCGCTACCAGGCCGCACAGAAACATTACTTCATAAACTACCGCATTTTCTCAGACTTAACTTTCGCCTGTCCCACTAAACCAGGGGTCGGGAACCTTTTTGGCTGAGAGAGCCATGAAACCCAAATATTTTCAAATGTATTTCGGTGAGAGCCATATAATATTTTTTTTAACACTGAATACAACTAAATGCGTGCATTTTTAAGTAAGACCAATATTTTTAGATTATAATAAGTCTCTTAATCTGTTGTTTTTCTGAAACTAGCCAATAATAAATAAAATACTTCTTACCATTAATGCGACTTCTTGAACAGGTGCGGTAAAAAACGGATGGATGGATTAAAATGCATGAGAATGTTTTATATTTTGAAAGTTCATTTTTAACACTGTGATTACCAGCAAAATTATTCATGACTTATCGTGTTAAGCAATGTCAGCTAAGATTTATCTGAGAGCCAGATGCAGTCATCAAAAGAGCCACATTTGGCTCTAGAGCCATAGGTTCCCTACTCCTGCACTAAACACACCAATAAGCTTGTTAATAGATGTATATTACTACTCCTTTGTTATAAAGTTAAAAAGTTAAAGTACCACTGATAGTCACACACACACTAGGTGTGGTGAAATTACCCTCTGCATTTGACCCATTCCCCTTGTTCCACCCTCTGGGAGCTGAGGTGAGCAGTGAGCAGCAGCGGTGGCCGCGCTCGGGAATCATTTTGGTGATTTAACCCCCAATTCCAACCCTTGATGCTGAGTGCCAAGCAGGGAGGTAATGAGTCCCATTTTTATAGTCTTTGGTATGACTCGGCTGGGGTTTGAACTCACAACCTACCGATCTCAGAGCGGACACTCTAACCACAAGGCCACTGAGCAGGATCATAGTTCATTAATGCACATTAATGGACATATAAAATGTTAATGTGCCAGATTGTAGCTAAAGGCTCATTTCCAGATAAGATAAGATAAGATAAGATATATCAGGTTGTAGGTGGGTTTTTTTATCCTTCGCGTTCATATTTCGCTGTGTTTGTGGCATTTTTGTTGCGTTTTGCTTGATTGTAAAATATGTCGATCAGGAGGGAGTGTGACATTCATATGTTGTCAATATTCAGTGTTTTATCATTCATAGTTAATATTGTAAATCCCACATTCTTCATTTTAATGGACATATAAAATGTTAATGTGCCAGATTGTAGCTAAAGGTTCATTTCCATCTGCAGTGCCCTGCAGGGTCATTGTATATAGCAGGGGTTCTTAACCTTTTTGACCTTGGCACCCAACTTTTCCACAACACAGGAGCCCAGGGACATCTCCAATATTAACACTGATGATTTTTCATGCGCATATTTTTGCTGTTTTTATCCGTGGAAAGCCGGTTGGTGAAAATAATGCATACATTAAACCGGTCCCTTGTGGAAAAAAGGTTGGGGAACCCTGATCTAGACCACATGGAAGTGTTTTGAATGTAGCTTAAGATCATCATAGGTCCCCTTTAACAGAAAAAGTAACATACATGTTGCTGTGTGGTGTTGAAAATGCAAAAGGTGCACCACAATGAGAGAACACAAACTTTGTTCGCGACCGAGTCGGCCGTTTGTGTACATGCAGACTTTTTGGAGAAATGCAATTGATTTAGTCACCTTTTGTTACCTTCATAAGCAGATGTGATCTTCAATTCTAATTCTAACACCTGCTCAGTGGACTTGTGGTTAGAGCAGGGGAGTCAGGGCTGCATGGGATTCTGGGTATTTGTTCTGTTGTGTTTATGTTGTGTTAAGGTGCATATGTTCTCCCGAAATGTGTTTGTCATTCTTGTTTGGTTTTGGTTCAAAGTGTGGCGCATTATTAGTAAGAGTGTTAAAGTTGGTTTATATGGCCACCGTCAGTGTAACCTGTGTGGCTGTTGACTAAGTACGCCTTGCTGTCACTTACGTGTGCAAGCAGAAGATGCATATAACAGGTGACTCGGCTGGCACGCTGTTCATACAGATTGTAGAGGGTGCTAAATGCTGTATCAACATGGCACGCCCTTATTATTATTGTAAGGGTGAAAATCGGAGAATATTAACCCCGGGAGTTTTCTGCTAGAGGCATTGAAATCCGGAAGTCTCCAGGGAAAATCAGGGGGTCGGCAAGTATGCAGCTGAGCCGCATCAGAGTGATCAAAGAGCCGCATGCGGCTCCGGAGCCGCGGGTTGCCGACCCCTGGGTTAGAGTGTCCGCCCTGAGATCGGTAGGCCGTGAGTTTAAACCCCGGCCGAGTCATACCAAAGACTATAAAAATGGGACCCATTACCTCTGAATGATAAAACACTGAATATTGACAACATATGAACGTCACACTCCCTCTTGATCGACATATTTTACAATTAAGCAAAACGCAACAAAAATGCCACAAACACAGCGAAACAGGAACGCGAAGGTTAAAAAAACCCCACCTACAATCTGATGCATCTTATCTTATCTTACTCAGTGGCCTAGTGGTTAGAGTGTCCGCCCTGAGATCGGTAGGCCGTGAGTTTGAACCCCGGCCGAGTCATACCAAAGACTATAAAAATGGGACCCGTTGCCTCCCTGCTTGGCACTCGGCATCAAGGGTTGGAATTGGGGGTTAAATCACCAAAATGATTCCCGAGCGTGGCCAACGCTGCTGCTCACTGCTCCCCTCACCTCCCAGATGGTGGAACAAGGGGATGGGTCAAAAGCAGAGGGTAATTTCACCACACCTAGTGTGTGTGTGACAATCAGTGGTACTTTAACTTTAAGTCCAGTTTATAGTCCCAAAAGGACTTCTATAGCTGTCCGATGGGCTATAATGGTGGTTGGAGAACCACCTGTTCCTTCGCCCTTCACAGCCATGGGAACATGGAAAGACGGTTCACACATCATTCCGTCCAACTCTCGAGACGATGCAGCTGTGTCCCTTGATCCCGTGCCACAATTCCGGGTTGTGGGCGCGGGCGTGGACGCGGCACCTTGGCAGTGCTGCCCTACATCAACCGCCAAACTTTGCAGAGTCCTTCTCCAGAGTCTCAAGGTCCTCCGTTTCCCTTCTCCGAAGGACTGGGATAAGCGAGGAGGCAAGGAGGGTCAAATTGACAAGGTCCATCTCACTAACTGGGTCAAAGGTCAGCAGAAGAGGCGGACTCCCAGAGGCCTGGCAAATTGGAAAGCAAAGCAGTGACAAACCGAAGCAGCGTGGCGCTTGTCTCTCATCTGCCAGCCGTCCAACTCCCGCTGTTTGACGACGCTGGAGGATGCAGCGTGACGTTCGGCGGCCGTAATTTAGGAGACGCTTTATCGAGACTAAAACAAAAACTGCCACGGAGGGGGGGCCTGTGATTATGTCGACGACTCCCTTTGATGAGACAAAGTGAGAGACGGGGACAGTCAAGCAGAAACAGCCTCTGTCCATGTGGCTTTCATTGGACGCACAAATATCTGCACACCCGCTAACCACTGACTACGTAATATGTGAACGCCTCACACCTGCTGGGAACACATCATCGTTAAAGATGAATGATGTGACTGATGTCTGCTGCGAAGATGATGTCATCGCCAGTTGCACATGCGAGCACACATGCCAGCGTGATGAGGCCCCTTCAAAACTCTCATCTTATTTTAGAGAAGGTACACTCGAGCATAGGCGCCGATCCCGTGACAATGCCGAGCACCCACGTGGGATTGATGCCAACTTTCAATCTTTAATATAATTTTTGAAAAATTATTTCTTCTTGTTGTTAATTTTGTGGCGAATTTGGTCCGTTTTACTTAATAAAAAAAGGTCACAAATCATATAGTCTATGATTAACAAAGCCTAACCAAGACTTCATTGTGCTCGAACACACTGCACACGAGCGAATGAAGGGCATACTCAGTCAACAGCCATACATGTCACACTAAGGGTGGCAGTATGAGTAACACCAACACTGTCATAAACCTGTGCCATATAGTGAAAGCACACTACACAACAACGACAAACACATTTTGGAAGAATATTTGCACCGCAACACAACATAAACACTACAGAACAAATTCCCAGAATTCCCTGCAGCACCAACTCTTTCGGGACGCTACAATATAAACAAACGCCATTGGTGGATCCACACCTAACATCCACTGTAATGATACCACATACAGGAGCGTATCTAGTCGATACTACTATTATTACATCAATATTTAACATCACAAAATCTCCTTTCGTTTTTTTTAAATGTATATTATGTTTATAAACTCAGGAAATATGTCCCTGGACACATGAGGACTTTGAATATGACCAATGTATGATCCTGTAACGACTTGGTATCGGATTGATACCCAAATTTGTGGAATCATCCAAAACTAATGTAAAGTATAAAACAAAAGAATAAGTGATTATTACATTTTAACAGAAATGTAGATTAGGGATGTCCGATAATGGCTTTTTGCCGATATCCCGATATTGTCCAACTCTTTAATTACCGATACCGATATCAACCGATACCGATATCAACCGATATATAAAGTTGTGGAATTAACACATTATTATGCCTAATTTGGACAACCAGGTATGGTGAAGACAAGGTATTTTTCTTTTTTAAATTAATAAAATAAAATAAGATCAATAAATTAAAAACATTTTCTTGAATAAAAAAGAAAGTAAAACAATATAAAAACACTTACACAGAAACTAGTAATTAATAAAAATGAGTAAAATTAACTGTTAAAGGTTAGTACTATTAGTGGACCAGCAGCACGCACAATCATGTGTGCTTACGGACTGTATCCCTTGCAGACTGTATTGATATATATTGATATATAATGTAGGAACCAGAATATTAATAACAGAATGAAACAACCCTTTTGTGTGAATGAGTGTAAATGTGGGAGGGAGGTTTCTTGGGTTGGTTGGTGCACTAATTGTAAGTGTATCTTGTGTTTTTTATATTGATTTAATTAAAAAAAAAAAAATTTAAATACCAATAATTTAAAAAAAAACGATACCGATAATTTCCGATATTACATTTTAACGCATTTATCGATATTATCGGACATCTCTAGTGTAGATAGAACATGGTAAAACAGAAAGTAAGGAGACATTAACAGTAAATGAACAAGTAGATTAATAATTAATTTTCTACCACTTGTCCTGAATTATTTTGACAAAATAATAGAATGGAAAATGACACAATATGTTACTGAATATGTTAGCAGACTAAATTAGGAGCCTTTGATTGCTTACTTACTAATAAAAGACAAGTTGTCTTGTATGTTCACTATTTTATTTAAGGACACAATTGCAATAAGAAACATATGTTTAATGTACCCTAAGATTTTTTTGTTAAAATAAAGCCAATAATGACATTTTTTGTGGTCCCCTTTACTTAGAAAAGTACCTAAATACTTTTGGTACCCGTACCAAAATATTGGTATCAGGACAACACTAATACACACACACCGAACACCCACTGGCAGAAATGTAGATCGGCATCTATGCACTCGAGTATACTTTAAAGTAGTCAGTGCAAAGCTTGTACAGCGGTATAGATTTACAATCCACTCCAAATGAGAAAACACACGTCCAAGTGAGAAGCAAGATTATTGTGTCTTGCCTATATAGTCGAATATGCTGGCGTATGAGTGAGGGATTACAGTTCACTGAGGGGAAACATGAACCTCAACATGTACTGTGACATGGGGAAGAAGAAAAAAGGGGCTGCATGGAAGTAAAGAAGAAACAGGGTTTGCCAACTGGATAAAGTTAAAGTCCCAATGATTGTCACACACACACTAGGTGTGGTGAAATTTGTCCTCTGCATTTGACCCATCCCCTTGATCACCCCCTGGGAGGTGAGGGGAGCAGTGGGCAGCAGCGGTGCTGCGCCCGGGAATCATTTTTGGTGATTTAACCCCCAATTCCAACCCTTGATGCTGAGTGCCAAGCAGGGACGTAATGGGTCCCATTTTTTATAGTCTTTGGTATGACTCGGCCGGGGTTTGAACTCACAACCTACCGATCTCAGGGCGGACACTCTAACCACTAGGCCACTGAGTAGGATAAGAGAAGCATATGTGCCCAGTTCGACAAAGAGGAAGCTGGGCATCAAAGGTCAAAGCCATGTGCGCCTTGTCTCCGACCTTCAGGGGCGACTGGTGGTCTGAGACGACTGGGGGTCACTGAGGTCAAAGGTCATATCAATACACAAGCGCACTCTACTGTTGCACTTCCTGTCGCTAATCAGTGATTATATGTCTGACATTTCAATTGAACTCGATCTGCCATGTTTTGTTTTTTTTCCCTAAGTTTGAACAAAAGGCCAACTGTTATTCTTTAACCTGCACCTCCCCCCCACGCCTCAAAATGCAGCGCCGCCCATCCTGACTTAAAACAAGCGCCCGGTCACCTCCACACAGACTTTATCCCACAGCACTCCCTCCATCTCTCAAACACAACACAACACATTCATCACACACACACACACACACACACACACACACTGACACACACACACACACACACACACACACACACACACGCGCGTCATTATCAACCAACAACGTACAAACCCCGTTTCCATATGAGTTGGGAAATTGTGTTGGATGTAAATATAAACGGAATACAATAATTTGCAAATCATTTTCAACCCATATTCAATTGAATATGCTACAAAGACAACATATTTGATGTTCAAACTGATAAACATTTTTTTTTTTTGCAAATAATCATTAACTTTAGAATTTGATGCCAGCAACACATGACAAAGAAGTTGGGAAAGGTGGCAATAAATACTGATAAAGTTGAGGAATGCTCATCAAACACTTATTTGGAACATCCCACAGGTGAACAGGCAAATTGGGAACAGGTGGGTGCCATGATTGGGTATAAAAGTAGATTCCATGAAATGCTCAGTCATTCACAAACAATGATGGGGCGAGGGTCACCACTTTGTCAACAAATGCGTAGGCAAATTGTTGAACAGTTTAAGAAAAACCTTTCTCAAGCAGCTATTGCAAGGAATTTAGGGATTTCACCATCTACGGTCCGTAATATCATCAAAGGGTTCAGAGAATCTGGAGAAATCACTGCACGTAAGCAGCTAAGCCCGTGACCTTCGATCCTTCAGGCTGTACTGCATCAACAAGCGACATCAGTGTGTAAAGGATATCACCACATGGGCTCAGGAACACTTCAGAAACCCACTGTCAGTAACTACAGTTGGTTACTACATCTGTAAGTGCAAGTTAAAACTCTCCTATGCAAGGCGAAAACCGTTGATCAACAACACCCAGAAACGCCGTCGGCTTCGCTGGGCCTGAGTTCATCTAAGATGGACTGATACAAAGTGGAAAAGTGTTCTGTGGTCTGACGAGTCCTCATTTCAAATTGTTTATGAGTTTGAACATCAAATATGTTGTCTTTGTAGTGCATTCAATTGAATATGGGTCGAAAAGGATTTGCAAATCATTGTATTCCGTTTATATTTACATCCAACACAATTTCCCAACTCATATGGAAACGGGGTTTGTATTATTGCCCACTTTGCCGTGTGTGTTTTCCTTACAGCCAACCAGGAAATGAGTTTTATAAAGCTCTCTCTCTCACACACACACAGATCCCAAAACATCCTGAAGAGACTAAGTGGGGCCAGACAAGCTCTAAACCTGAAGCACACACACTCCTTTTTGGGAGAACAATGCGTGCGTTGCGACCCTGCTGCCCCGACTACCGGCCATTGGAAGCGGGAATGTCAGAGGCAGTGGGAGCCGGGCTATCAGAATCCCTGGCAGGGCACCTAAAACAATGTGCGTATTCCTGCAGTCAGGCTGCATGCATCACTGAGCGCTTGATAAGGTCTTTGAAAAGTCTCCCTCCTCCTCGTGCAAGCACAAAAGGCTCGGCAGCAGGAAGTGGGACCAAAAAAAATAAAAATAAATATGAAAAGACGTTCTCGTCATCATAGTTGGATCAGTTTTATAAAGTCGTGTGAAAATGGTGCTATTATTTTTTCTTAGATCCCACAAAGTAGACCGGCTTGAAATGTCTCGCACAGCTTAATGTGCATTACACAACAATCGGCCAAATTAAAAAGCACCCCTTCATGGGACTCACAAGCACATGTCTAAAATGTTAGCCAGATTGCTTGGAAAAACATTTGCAGGAGCACCTACGGGGTTTTGGGTCTGACTAGTCATCAAGCATTTTTTTAAGGATTACAAAAACAAATTGAGAATAGAGTATTTGTATGCCAGTGCAGTGTTTTTCAACCACTAGTGTGCCGTGAGATACAGTCTGGTGTGCCATGGGAGATTATGTAATTTCCCCTAATTGGGTTAAAAATCTTTTTTACAAACCAGTAATTATAATCCGCAAATGTTACGTTGTTGAGTGTCTGCGCTGTCTAGAGCTCGGCAGAGTAACCGTGTAGTACTCTTCCATATCAGTAGGTGGCAGCAGGTAGCTAATTGCTTTGTAGATGTTTGTCGTGATCACAATATGCAGAGGACAACGGGAGGCAGCGTGTAGGTAAAAAGGTATCTAACGCTTAAACCAAAAATAAACAAAAAGCGAGTGCCGCTAAGAAAAGTCATTGAAGCTTAGGGATGGCTATGCAAAATGAAACTAAAACTGAACTGGCTGCAAAGTAAAGAAAAACAGAATGCTGGAGGACAGCAAAGACTTACAGCCTGTGGAGCAGACGGCGTCCACAAAGTACATCCGCACATGACATGACAAGCAACAATGTCCCCACAAAGAAGGATAGCGTCCGCACAACTTAAATAGTCTTGATTGCGAATACAAAGCAGGTGCGGGAAATAGTGTTCAAGGAAGACATGAAACTGTTACAGGAAAATACCAACAAAAAAAGGAAAAGCCACCAAAAATAGGAGCGCAACACTACACACAGGAAAACACCAAAAACTTCAAAATAAGTCACGGCGTGATGTGACAGGTTGTGACACCTACTTTGAGACAAGAGCTATAGTGATGCATGCTTGGTTATGGTTTGAATTCATATCCAACAATTGCGAGAACCACTTTTTATTGTCAACATCGCCTGCTGAGTTTAATTTTTTTATGTTTTCTGCTGGTGGTGTGCCTCGGTACTTTTTCAATGAAAAAAATGTGCCTCGGCTCAGAAAAGGTTGAAAAACACTGTGCTAGTGGTCTTCCAACCTATTGGGTGTGCCACAGATGTCATTTACATTTTGCTGGCTTTGAATTAGGCCAAAAACAAGCGAGGATACACCTTCATGTTGAAAAGACAGCTGTGGAATTTCAGGTTGTCGATATGCTTCCAAGTGACCTCAGCTGATTGGCTGTTGGACAACACTTAGCATAACGTTCGCCTTGAGGTTGTCGTCACAGGTGCGGTCAGCGCGGCGTCCAACAAACCCCCAGGTGAAACCAGAACCAGTCATGGGTCTTTAGTTGACGTATTTTTGGAGCCTTCCTTCTTTATAGACTTGCACGCTTACTCTTACAAGACACTTCTTAAAGATACATGTAAAAAACAAAGATAGTGCTCATAATTTAACACCACGTTTGAATATTAGGGTTCATTATTCGCAATAGATTAACAAAATACCATATCGACCTGAAAAATAAGACAATATTTGTTCTCCAAAATAACAGTCTGAAAAAGACTTAAGCTTTAAAGGGGAACTGCACTTTTTGGGGGGAATTCTGCCCATTATTCTCAATCCTTATGAGAGACAGAAACATCAGTTTTTCTTCTTTTTTTTTAATGTATTCTAACTCTTAAATAAAAGTCTGCTTACAATAGTCAATGGGAGGTCCTCTATTCCACCCACAAAGTCCTCTAAAAAAAGCGCCAACATTACTCCATTTCGTGACCTGAATGTTAACCAAGTATGAGTGATATTATTATAAGCACTAACGTTAAGGACCACTTTTTAGCGGCGCCGTAACCACAGAGCGCCAACTAGCTTATTCTACTACATTGACATTCTCAGATGTTGAGCTGCTTCCTCTCCTCGGAGCTTGTGAAAGTTTGTTCTAGATTATGAATTATGTCTCTCACCTGGATAGTAGAAGGATGAGGACGAGAAATTTGTCAACGTTAACATCCAATTTAGACCCGGTAATGGCGAAAAACATCCGAAAAAAAGCTTGGTTCCACTCTTCCCCCCTTCTTATTGCAAGGATTATAAAGCATTCATCTAAATGGGAATATATATCCATTCATTCATTTTCTACCGCTTGTCCCTTTCGGAGTCGCGGGGGGTGCTGGAGCCTATCTCAAGGCGGGGTACACCCTGGACAAGTCACCATCTCATCACAGGGCCAACACAGATAGACAGACAACATTCACACTCACATTCACACACTAGGGACCATTTAGTGTTGCCAATCAACATATCCCCAGGAGCATGTCTTTGGAGGGAACCCACGCAGTCACGGGGAGAACATGCAAACTCCACACAGAAAGATCCCGAGCCTGGGATTGAACTCAGGACTACTCAGGACCTTCGTATTGTGAGGCACATGCACTAACCCCTGTTCCAACGTGCTGCCCAGGGGAATATATATATATATATATATATATATATATATATATATATATATGTATATATATATACATACATATAACAGTTGGAATCCAGTGAGAGCAGACTCTCGACAGTAAGTGATGTTTTATCATGTTTGTTTACTCTCATAGTTTGCAGTGAGTAGTAATAAGTGATGTCGAAAGAAGTGAATGTTGTGATGCGCTTGTAAAATTAATGCGCCGCTTTGCTCATTTTATGCCTAAAATGAGCAAAATACGTAAATATTAAATGTTATGAATATTACACATATATATACATATACACATATATTCATATCTATATACACATATATATATACACATATATACACACATTATATATATATATATATATATATATATATATATACTTACAGCGTGTATATAAAACCGTAATGGAGGTGTTTAGATGTTTTTTAAGGGCTCTATAGGCAGAATACAGCAGCCCCCATAGACTCCACTGTATGCCGATTTCTGCCCAGTTTTATTTACTTGTTGGAATGCATTAATGCATTGTCTCATGTAAGAATTGTGAATGACAGGCAAAATAAATAAAAAGTGCAGTTTCCCCCTTTAAACCTGCAACTCAACAGGCCACTAGTGCATACATCGCCAGATGACAACAGTGTTCTTTAAAATATTTTAGAAGCTGATTATGATGAGAAACTGATAATAAAAGCAAAGATTTCTCTCACTTTATTTTTAGTTGTTCATTTGTACTCATATTTAGCTGAAAACTATATGGGAACACAAGATGTGAATATTGTGGCCGGTGAGTGACGCAAACAGGAATCTGTGTGCAGGCACCTCGGCTTGTTTTGGCGAGAAATGTCAGCGATTGTGTTATGCGAGCGGCGGCGGCGGGCGTTTGACTGAAAGTGTGGGAACCTGCCGCCTGGTTCAGACCTCAGGTGAAGCCAAGAGGGCAGAGAAGCAACAGTGGCAAGCAGCTCGGGTTGCATTCTGCACACACAAACACAATCCCTAAATATGCACGTCATTTGTCCACACACAAGACAGGCGACGTGACTCTTCGGGGGTGTTGGGTGACTCCTTCCATTGGTGCGTTACCGCATCCACATGCTTTCCACACGTTGTAATGCGTTTCGAGACAATGGCGGCGGCGGCGGCCTCTGGGAACTGGAGGACTGCCTCACCTTATTGGTCGCCTCTTTTAGCGAAGGAGAGGCAGCCGAATGGTATCTCGGAGGGAAAAGTGGAAGGTGACGAGATGGGCAGGGGATTTAAAGGTGCAGTGTGGTGAGGTGAAGAGTAGGCAGGTGGGTAACTCGAGCCCCATGAGAAGTGTCAGCGAGGAGGAAGCAAGCTGAGTCATTAGACGGCGCGCACATTCCACACGCACGCGCACGCTCGCACACCCCTTCTTCCTCTCCGAATTCCTTCTTGGAGAGATTGCGACAAGCTGTGCTCTCGAGGGGCCTACGAATCAAGCACACCCCATTTATATAAGGCGGAATCAAAAACTAATAAACATGTGCGACCTGTACCTAAAAAAACAGCTTGGTTGATGTTACTACGGCAACAGTACTGATAAGGCAAGAGACAAAAGAATTGGGACGCTGCTCAACAATGAGGGCATATTTTGAGGAGTATGAACAAATTCCAACTTGTTGTCTGGAACAGTGTTTTTCAAACTTTTCTAAGCCAAGGCACATTTTATTCATTGAAAAAATTCTGAGGCACACCACCAGCCGAAAACATAAAAAAATGAAACTCAGTCGATATTGACAATAAAAAGTCGTTCTCGCAATTGTTGGATTATGAATTAAAACCATAACCAAGCATGCATCACTATAGCTCTTGTCTCAAAGTAGGTGTACTGTCACAACCTGTCATATCACACAGTGACTTATTTGGAGATTTTTGGTGTTTCCCTGTGTGTAGTGTTTTAGATTTTTTCTGTAGCAGTTTCATGTCTTCCTTGAACGCTATTCCCCGCATCTGCTTTGTTTTCGCAATCAAGACTATTTAAGTTCTGCGGACGCTATCCTTCTTTGTGGGGACATTGTTGATGGTTATGTCATGTACGGATGTACTTTGTGGACGCCGTCTGCTCCACACGCTGCAAGTCTTTGCTGTCATCCAGCATTCTGTTTTTCTTTACTTTGCAGTCAGTTCAGTTTTAGTTTCGTTTTGCATAACCATCCCTAAGCTTCAATGCCTTTTATTAGGGACACTCGCCTTTCATTTATTTTTGGTTTAAGTGTTAAGATACCTTTTTACCTACACGCTGCCTCCCGCATATTGTGATCACGAGAAACCCTGTTGCTGACATCGACAAAGCAATTAGCTAGCGGCTGCCACCTACTGATATGGAAGACTATTACACGGTTACTCTGCCGAACTCTCGACAGCACAGACACTCAACAACGGCACATTTGCGAATTATAATTATTGGTTTGCAAAAAATATTTTTAACCCAAATAGGTAAAATTTGATAATCTCCCACGGCACACCAGACTTTATCTCACGGCACACTAGTGGTTGAAAAACACTGCACTGGCATACAAATACTCTATTCTCTAGTGGTTGAAAAACACTGGTCTGGAAGAGCGGAAGCTGCAACTTTGCATTTTCATCCCATTTCACCTCCTCTAGAGTCATTTAGTTTATAAAGTGTAGTCCTCCTGGTCCTACCCTTCTTTGACCTTTTCAAAGTTTGAGCTGGCCTCCAAGGTTAGTGAAAGAACATAAGCATACGTCTCACATTTCCACGCGTCTTTTCACAAAGAACCCAATTTTGGCATGTAACAAAGAAAGATAAACATGAAGGCCGAGGGAATTTAATTGGACGTTCAAAGTGTTGAAACAGCGCAGAATAATATCGGTGTGGTCAGGTTGGAGTAAAAAATAAAGACAGACAGCAAATTAAAATCAGTTAAATAATTTAGTAGGACAAACAATTTGACATAAATTAGATGTGAAATGATTCTCTTTGTGTAGGTTAATTCCCCTGCAATGTCATCGTTACGGAGTGTCTTCTCACACTACGCATCTCTTGCCCCCGGCCTTTGACGCAAAAGGAGGGGGCAGCAGGAGAATCTGTCTAGGCTCGTCTGACAGCCACAGGGCAGGCACCAAGCTTCCCAACGTTATCTCTCCTGACGTCCAACATTCTTCCCGTCCTGAATAATATCTGCACCCAAATCCTCTGCTTGGTGGACAAGGAGGAGGAGGCCGCAACAACAAAATGGAGCAGATGTGATATATTCCAGAGTCTTACATCTGTCTGGTTCCAACATGTAATTGGAGGATGAGTCATTGTTCTTTTTTTTCGACTTGCAGAATATGGCCCTGATCCTACAAACAAAAAGCATTGTTCTGTGTGCAAAAAGCTGCATGGACGGTGTCTTTCCTCCATTGGGCTCAGTTGAAGAGGATGGAGTCCGGGTCTCTGTTGGCTATCTGTGCCATGTGTTTGAGTATGTCCTTTTTGGTGATTATACCCAAAAGCTTCCTAATGACACAGCAACAGGGGAGAAGAGAGAAGCAGTGAGGTGAGCGCACACCAATAACAGCTGCTCGCCGCTTCCCCGTGCCAAATATCAATATTAGTATCTGTATTGAATCAATACAGGCATGATGAGATTGAAACCTTTCAGTTATCTTCTATGTTTATTTTCACAACAATCTTTTTTGTTGTTCATATTACATTGTTCATATTGTTTGTAATTTTCTGTTTGTATGTGTACAACCAGACACAGAGGTGCATCCCAAAAAATCTGAATATAGTGCAAAAGGTATAACATCTCAGGAGTTCAATTAAGACAAAAAGACCAATTCAAGACTCAGTAAGCTTTTGTAGGTAATGCTGACAAGAGTGTGAATCTTCTTATTTGGTTTACAATGTTGAACTTAAAAAAAATATATATATTTAAATGGCTGTTTTTTTTTAGATGTACATATAATGTAATTGATAAATACATATATTTCTTGAAATATTTCACTGTGTATAGACTCTAGAGAATATATGTTTCAGTTCTTTCTTGGACAAAGAAGGATGTTATTATTGACTTATTTTGCACTATTGACTTTATTTTGCTCCAAGAATTTCATATAATGTAAAATAAATAAAAAATTATTGTTGTGGTAAATATTGTTCAGATATAAGTGTATTGACTGTTTTTTGCTTGCACATCTTAGTCCTGTGTTTTATTCTGAATATAATTATGATCAGCAAATCAAAGGCAAAATCATTCAATGATTTTGAAGAATTTAAAGTAAAAAAGTATTTGTAGCTGTATCAGTATCCGCAATCCTGGCATTGCATCTTACTTTCTATCGCATCGATACCACAATTTCCAATATTGCCCACCGCTATTAAATTGTGTAAGTGAAAACATCCATCATTAAGTGTGTTCAAAATGATAACAGAGGTCAAAAGTGCTTATTTCTCCCTAAAATACCTTTTTTTCCCATCTGAAACCTTCTAGGTTAGACCAATTTGCTTATCCTAAAGGGGTTTATTATGCAAAACAAACTATTCTTACCTGTTGGCACCTGTTTTTTTTTGCATTGAGGTTCCTTATAATTCCCAAAAATGATAAATCAAACCATGGAGGCATGGCGGAGATATTTATAAAACAATCTTGCCTTCTTCTATACTTCCTCCAGACAAGCCATTTGGAATAAAATAGTTAGTGACGTATTTATCGCTAGTGACTTCAGTGGATATCTCCATGTATGGTTAAGTTTTATCCGAAGAGCTTTGCGTGAGTCCACCATTGTAGTCCGACGCTGTTTGTTATTTTGCTCTATCCTCATGTCGTGGGGCAGACTGACTTGTACATGCACATGCATCCTCCGCTGTTGTCATTTGTAAAACAAAGTAGGGCTGGACGATTATGGCAAAAATAATATTCAGTTATCACCAAAATGTAACTTTAAATCAAATAAAATAAAATAAAAACGTATATAAATTAGTAATGAATAAATCACAACAAGTATAATAGTAATAACAAATTCAAAGAGCAAATATAAAAAAATATATAACATTTAATTTTTCCCTTTTGTTTTTAGTTCTATTTTTTTACCTTATGTACTTATTTTACCACTATAGTGTGTGCTTTTTGTGAAATTACTTTTTTAAATTGAATGTTTCTTATATAAATGCAAAAATCCTCACATTTAGTGATGCAATACATCTCTAAACAATTTTGACCAATATTTTAGGTCAAAGCATAATATTTGTGTAAATATAACAATAAGTGCTTTAAGTACATTATGTTTTTGTAAGGTACTTTTTTTAAACTATTATTTTGTCAGTCAAACCAGATGTTGCACACCAGGCTATTATTGTGAATGGGGGAAGTGTGCTATACTGTTGTTCTCAGCTTGATGAGTAAAGAAAGGACTTCAGGCTGTTTAAAAAAAAAAAAAAAAAATAGAAAAAAAGAGCGACTTTTAAGTTGCAGCTACAGGATGATGTCCTCCAATTTTGTCCATATATTTTACAGCGATGATGTCGTTAACAACACAAGCAGATATAATGTGTTGTGTGTGTATGGCTTGTTCTTGCTAGCTTTAGCTTGGTAGTGCAGCTGCTGTTTCAAGTGATTGTATCGACATTGTTTAATTCAGGACGTGTTTCGGGGATGAATGAGCGGTCAAGACAAATTATTTTCTCAAACAAATGTTCCTTTTCCTCACAATGACAGCATTTCAGTCACATTTATGTAAATTTCACTGATGTTATTTTGTATTTATCAGCGGATTCCATTTTGTTGGCCAATTATGTGACTGTGTCCGTGGTTACGTCAACGCGGGAAACATGCCTTCCTTTTTTTTTAGTTTAGTGATTATTGATAAGAGTGATGTGTCAAATAAACAGTAGTTACCATGATGACATCCTAAACTTCGAGGAGACATTGTCATTTTTTCTCTCACATGCGCACTCATCCGTTTCACCGTAACAAGCTCCGGAATTTGCATGCGCGTAGCGTGGCCCATTAATCATTTTTTTCTATCATTATATTTTCATGATCGTGAAGAGCCATAATCGAAATCAAAATTCGATTAATTGTCGAGCCCAAATACGAAGTAACGTATAGTTGAAAGTCCAGCTTATATCTGTCAGTAGACTCGATATAAAAGCGCTAAAAACTACAACATAGCTGACAGGGTGAAGACGCAGTCACGTAAATAAGACCGCACACAAAACGGCACATCCTAAAGAGACAGTCAGAAAGCGGTTTGAAAATGGTCTGTAAAACATAATTATGCAAAATTCTGACAAAAAACCACCTACATGTTATGTAGACCACAGTTAAGGTTTTTTTTAAATGTAGAAAAAAAAATCTGAATATGGCCCCTTTAAGTAATATATATACTGAAAGCTAAGCTATATTACTTAAGATAAATAGTCGACTTGATTTAATTAAATGTAGGTCTAATATAGAAAGTGCTTGGTAAGAAAAAAAAACATTAAAAAAACTTTTCCGATGTAATCTAGAAAAAATGTTGTGTTATTAGATACATTCATATATTTTCGCTCGATGTAAAACACATGGTTTTGTCTTGCTAGTGTTTAAATGCAGACAAAGAAAGTTCTTCTGGAGGATTTGGGTGACTGCTTTTTCAGTATTTCTCTACACAGTGCTATTGCAACAACGAGCACACTAGTTATGGCTGGATGATTATGAAGGCTAAGGCCCTCATTTCTCAATACTAAATGTTGCTGGTTCTCATCATGTCGTCACACAAGGTTAACTTTGATTGGGCCAACTCGGCTTGGGTTCACGCTTATGTGTCTGCTTTGTGTGTCTGTCCTCACCCGTTGTGCGTGACCAGGCACTGACGCAAACCCAGCTTGCGAAAGATGTCCACTGTGATGTCCATGGGCGTGTGGTCGGTGACGGTGAAGGGACTCAGGTCCATGATGCCTCTGAGGCGAAGGTGGGGCACGGCGTCGGGCGCCTGACTCGGGCCGTGCTTGGTGAAAACCACCTGGGAGGCGCTGACCACGCCCTCTTGCCGCTGGCGGGCATTGTCTGGACGAGAGGAAGAGGAGGAGTCCTTAGTGTCTTACTTTGCCAACATGGACACACACAAACACACACCAATTGATATGAGTAGATCTCTTCTGAGCACAAATCCTACGAGCCTCTGAGACTCCTTGGAGATGACCACAGGAAAGCCGCCATATTGTGTGCTCTCCACCAGCGCCTGCACAAAAGCAAGCACACAAATAATGTAAATGCTTCAATTACCGCCTCAATTCAGTTAAGTCTCCAATTAGGTCGTCGGGTGAGTGGCCTATGAAAACAAATTGCCGCCAGGTTCTTCAATTATAGACAGGTAAAAAAAACACTGTCATTAATAGCTGATGTACAGTTTAAGTGGTCAGCATCCAGCAGCTTAATCTACCTCTGCATTTGATTTAAAATGTTCCTACTCAGCTGTTGGTGTGAAAGTTGTGCGTGTTACAGTCGATGTATTGTTGTTTACAAGAAGTCATCAGCGCTAATAATGCTGACTGAGCAGCTTAGCCCTTACTGCTACTACATGAGTGGTTCTGCTGCTTCTGTCTTGTGCAATCTGCTTGTTGATGAATTAACATGTGGTCAAAAAAAGCTATGTTGACCTTTCCATGCAAATCATTATTTTGTGCTTAATTTTTACTCGATGTATAATGAGTTTTCAATACACTCTCTCCAATTATTGCCTGCTTCTAACTAACACCCCATCTTCTTTTTGGTAAATAAACACCCTGGCTATATTACTGCCTTAAAATATATTATTTACAATACGTTATGTTTGTGAAAACAATTTGAGAGACATGTTTACCTATATTTTACAAATGTTCACCTACTCTGGTTAAACATCTGTTTTAAACCCAATGAGGCATGACAACATCTACAGTGAATGAATAGAAATTTGTATTTGTAGTATGTAAAGCATAAAACAATTCAGTACCTCCACTTCCCCCAGAGTCATACCCTTCTGTGTGAGCACAGCGAGGCTGGGGTCTGACCTCCTGGGCCTCATCACATCCACGGCCAGGCTGCTGTGCTCAAACCCCTCTTTTGGCTCCAGGAAGGGGTAGCCATTGAGGCGGATATGCGCCTGCATCACACAAACACACACAGTTTTGCTTTGTGGGGGTAATTTTGCACACGCACAAGTCCTACCTCGTAGATTCCCTCCCGTCCAAAAGCATCTGCGACCCATTTGCTGGTCATAGTAGCAGCCATAAGAGGCACAATGTACTCCAAGCCACCTGTCAGTTCGAACATCATGACAACCAGCGATACGGTCATGCGTGTCACGCCACCTGTGGACACGGGGACCAGGGGTTAGAATGCACCTGATCTTTAAGATGTTTTTCATAACTGAATCTTGACTGGTTAGACAATTGTCAGTTCTTAATACATTCAGATAGGATGAAAAATTAAGCCAAAAAGGTTGAAAACTCAAGCTCCATTCCATGTTTCTTATAGCAGTTTGTGTATGTGTGTTTGTTAAGGGGAGGGCCAAGTGGGACAGATTTCTCGTTAGTGCAACTTCAAAAATGAGATTATTACATGCACCACAAATGGTTCCCTGGAGTTCAGCACAGCCTAGACACCATTCTTGTGAAAACATCCACATGTCGCATCAGTGGAGGACTCCAGATAAGTTTGTAAGCATTCGTCAAATATGTCAAAACTGTCCAAACTATCCTTTGTCAGCAAATTTTTATGTCCAAAAAAAAAAGGTAGGCAGAGTGTGTTGCCATGCTTGCCAACTGCATGCTTCTGGCAGGCTTTCTACATGGAAAAACAAGACGCAACGCCCTCTAGTGACCAGAGGAAAGAATTTAATTAAATACTAAGTTTGTAACCGTGAGAACCTTCTACTTCTGGTGTGCAGTTAGATTTAGCACACGTCTGTTTTCTCCAAACCACAAATTAACATGAGACGTCACCACCACATCAAGACATTTGTCCATTGATTAGTCCCAACAGTTTCAGTAAGTGGAAACAATGAGATGAGAACATTTTAGTGTCCTCCAAGTGATGAATAGAGGAAGAAAAAACTAAAATTGGACATGAATAACTTAGAACTAACTCGATGAAGTGATTAAGTAAGTAGTCTCTCACCAAGACAACCAGCGGCGCCCACCATGGCATAGAGCCCCGGGGTGATGCAACCGGCGCCCGGCGTGCACCAGCCTTTGAAGATGAACCAGTCGTGGTTGTAGTAGGCCAACTGCTCCATGCCGACGCCCAGTAGCCTTCCCGCTATGGCACCCACCGCCATGCTGGGGATGAAAAGCCCAGACGGGACCTGGATTGGACGCAGACACATTGACACTACTGCTATCTTTTTTGCTATGGACTTTATTATTTTGAGAGCAATTGATTTTTCCTTTTTTTCCTTGATTTGCTAGTGCAATGTTTTTCAACCACTATTGTGCCGCGACATACGGTCTAGTGTGCTGTGGGAGATGATCTAATTTCACCTATTTGGGTTAAAAATATTTTTTGCAAACCAGTAATTATAGTCTGCAAATTATGTGTTGTTGTTTAGTGTCGGTGCTGTCTAGAGCTCGGCAGAGTAACCATGTAATACTCTTCCATGTCAGTAGGTGGAAGCCGGTAGCTATTTGCTTTGTAGATGTCAGAAACAGCGGGAGGCAGCTTGCAGGTAAAAAGATATCTAATGCTTAAACCAAAAATACAAAAGGTGAGTGCCCCTAAAAAAAGGCATTGAAGCTTAGGGATGGCTATCCAGAACAAAACTAAAACTGACCTGGCTACAAAGTAAACAAAAACAATGCTGGACGACAGCAAAGACTTACAGGGTGTGGAGCACAGACGGCGTCCACAAAGTACATCCGTATATGACATGACAATCAACATTGCCACACAAAGAAGGATAAAACAACTGAAATATTATTGATTGCTAAAACAAAGTAGATGCGGCAAAGGAAGACATGAAATTGCAACAAGAAAATACCAAAAAAAACAGAAAAAGCCACCAAAATTAGGAGCGCAAGACAAGAACTAAAACACTGCACAAAGGAAAACAGCATAGAACTCAAAATAACTCACAGCGTGATGTGACAGGTCGGAACAGTAGACCTACTCTGCGACAAGAGCTATAGTGATGCATGGTTGGTTATGGTTTGAATTCATATCAAACAATTGCGACGACTTTTTACTGTCTACTGAGTTTAATTTTTTAATGATTTCTGCTGGTGGTGTGCCTACGGATTTTTTCAACGCAAAAAATGTGCCTTGGCTCAAAAAAGGTCGAAAAACACTGTGCTAGTGAATATTGCATTAGCAAAATCAAACAGATGAAGGATTTGGTGCTGATGTAAATTAGGGTCAATATTAATAATAACAGTTATAATAAGTAGTCTAACTCAATTAAAAAATGTGCCAAAATGATCTTTGTAAGAGGCATACAGGTATCTGCGACAAAGACATTGGTCAAAAATAAAAGAAAATGTGTGCAGACACAACAGTGTGAAATGATTAAAAACCCTGTGAGGTGTCTCTACTCAATGTGGACACAGTCGCATGTGTGTGAGACACACTGACCTTTATGCCAAAAGTGATGATAGTGATCAACATCTTGAAAATCAAGGCCAAGGCCAGCTGCCAAAGAGCTGTCTGGAGACCTTCTCCAGCAGCACGGTCCGCCAGGCTGTTGCCCGCACTTGTTTCAGATGTATTACTGGGCTATAAAAAGAGTATTATTATTATTATAATGGACAAAAATACAGCAATGTACGCCTAACTATTGTTGTATACACCCCCCGTACACACACACACAAATACACACATACATACACAAGCATGCACTTGTTTGTAGCCGCACAGTTGGGAAGAGTCAAGAAGCGAGCAGTCATTGAATAGTTCTGAAATCAGCTCTGACGCACTCATCCGGGTATAACTGTTAGGGAAGGCGAGCAGGGCAGTCAGTGCGGCGACCACCAGCACCTCGGTGACAGGGTAGTGACCTAGACGGGTGGACTTTCCTGGTGGTGAGAAGGGAAAACAACGCTCATAGATTATTTAGATGCAGTATTTAAAATGTCCCCGAATATGCAAATCTGTCAGCTAATGCACTTCTTGGAGATAGCGATCCACAAGGGAAATTGTTCCATGATACACACTAGGGCTGTGAATCTTTGGGTGTGCCACGATTCGATTCAATATCGATTCTTGGGGTCACGATTCGATTCAAAATAGATTTTTTTTTTTCAATTCAACACGATTCTCGATTCAAAATAGATTTTTTCCCGATTCAAAACGATTCTCTATTCATTCAATACATAGGATTTCAGCAGGATCTACCCCAGTCTGCTGACATGTAAGCAGAGTAGTAGATTTTGGTAAAAAGCTTTTATAATTGTAAAGGACAATGTTTTATCAACTGATTGCAATAATATAAATTTGTTTTAACTATTAAATGAACCAAAAATATGACTTATTTTATCTTTGTGAAAATATTGGACACAGTGTGTTGTCAAGCTTATGAGAAGTGATGCAAGTGTAAGCCACTGTGACACTATTGTTCTTATTTATTTATTTATTTTTTTAAATGTCTAATATAATGTCAATGAGGGATTTTTAATCACTGCTATGTTAAAATTGTAACTAATATTGATACTGTTGTTGATAATATTCATTTTTGTTTCACTACTTTTGGTTTGTTCTGTGTCGTGTTTGTGTCTCCTCTCAATTGCTCTGTTTATTGCAATTCTGAGTGTTACTGGGTCGGGTTTGGTTTTGGAATTGGATTGAATTGTTTTGGTATTGCTGTGTATTGTTATGCTGGATTGATTAATTAACACTTTTTTTTTTTTTTTTATTAAAAAAAATAAATAGATTTTTTAAAAAGGAGAATCGATTCTGAATCGCACAACGTGAGAATCGGGATTCAAATTCAAATCGATTTTTCCCACACCCCTAATACACACACTTTGACAGAAAACAGCCTGTTCTCCGTAGAGCTTATCAAAAGCACTTTTAAATCCTATTGTTGGATTTCTGACACAAATGGTTAAAAAAAAATAATAAAGAGTACAATATGGAACCTTTAAAAAAAGAACATGCAAATAAACACCACTCACGTCTGCGGCACCAAGCGATGTTAGCCTTGATGAACAGTGCCCCCCACAGGCCCCCAAATATGCCCAACAGGATGAAAGGCCCCAACTCCACAAAGTGCCAGGGAGCATGAAATTCCAAGTAGAAAAGCACCATGCGGCTGTTCCCAAACGGGTTGATGGCGCGCAGGGTGAAGGCGGCCACCAGGGCGGCAAAGAACGAACGCCAGAGAGTCTTCAGAGGGAAGTAGTAACTCACCTGAAAAAGAAGAATTGGAAACGGGTCCCAACTAAATTATTGCTAGTGTTTACATGCTTTATGGGCTACATTCAGAGTAATTCAAGAGGAACTAGATGAGGTACATGCCAAAATTAAGCTCATTACGGGCCATGTTGGCGCCAGCTGTGTAATTAAGTGGAGCAAAAAACAAAAAAAGGGATGGATGGTATTAGCGGTCTGGTGCTGATAAATATAACTTGTAACAGAACAGTGGGGAAAAAAACAACGTTCTCTTTCATGTTAAGCTTGTGTCAATCTAATCAAACTTCTTTTCTTTGTGTTGTTCTAAATACTGACAGAATCTTTGGTCAATAAATAACTTCATACATTGATAATAACATTTACCTCTTCCAGACTGAAAAGGACACCTCCTATTGGGGCTCCAAACGCCACTGACACACCCACTGCAGCTGCTGCAGACAACACCTGCATTGCATGAAAAATATATTTTTATAGAAACTAGGGCTGTCATATGTTTAACATTTTCAAATCAGATATGTTTACAAATCAATTAATTATGATTTTTCACCATTTGCAAGTATGTATGAAATACACCCATTTTCACTATATTGTACAGAAAGGCACAATAGAATGATAGACAGACAGCTATACAGATAGTTGTTTAACATACTTTGTTTACTAACAGCTCCAAATGAAATAAAAGTGGAAATTAAGCTAAAACCTACTTCTGTGAGTCTTGCATGCCTCAATCAATCACGTTAAAAATATTAATTAATTAATTAAATAATTACCGTTGTTAACGGGTTTTTTTTGACAGCCCTAATAAAAACACAACTGATGCAAACAAAGTTTTACCTCTCGCCGCTTGACTTCGTTCTTGCGATACTTTGTGAAGAGGTAACACAGGATGTTAGCGCAGCAACATGCGACATGGACCAGAGGGCCTTCCTTGCCCAGGGTGAGCCCGGACGAGACGGCTAACACTAACGTGATGGTCTTAATGATCAGGGTCCACTTGCCCAAGTAGCCACGGATGATGAAGCCGCTGAGGATGGTTTTAATCTTTAAAAAGGGAAAAAAAATTGTGGATGAAGCTTTTGTATTTATTAATGTTATGTTTGCAAGAAGCATCAAATTTGATGCACCTTGGATATTTGACCATCATCTGACCTTTCAGCAACGGTTTAAATAAAAAAAATATTCTGATCTGATTTGTGTTTGAAAAGCATGAGTGAAGAAATGGCCTCCTGAGCAGGAAATAGTTGTGTTTGTGTGCTTTGGACTGAGACCGAAACAAAATCTCCAGCTCTCTGCTTGCTCGGAAATTAAAGCGAGAGAGAAAAACACAAGCACAGGACCACATGTTTATGGTTTGTATAGATGTGTCTCTTACCTCTGGAATACCAGATCCGCATGCATACGGAGCGAAGGCCCTGACCAGTGTCACGGCCAAAAAAGCAAAGAGAAGAGCCCAAAAGATGTACATCAGGTAGTTGACGACATAAGCAGACGAACCCTGTAAGACAGTTTAAAGCCAACAGATGGAGACAAACTCCTGTTTTAAGTCCTGCAGTCAGTGCAAAACATATCATGCAAGTTATGTATTTGATTAGGGATCTTCTCATTAATTTGAATGATGATGATTATTATAACAATAATAATAATAGTATTATTATTATTATCTCATCTGAGATTATTTTTATCATTATGTCTGACAAATAATATTGTTAATTGTTGTTGATGACTATAGAATAAAATATAATACTATCATCGAATAGAACTCTTTACAGTCATCAAACATGAGAGCATAATCAAAATACAGGTGGCCACTCTGTTTTATTCTACCTCTGAGGTCCCTGTAATGAGCTCGGCCCAGCTCTTCCAGTGTGGACATTGGTCGCGCTCCTGGAAGGTTGTCTCATTTGAGGTCCAGCAGCAGTGCTCGTGGTTAAACCAGAAGCCGACAAGACAAACGCCATCCTTCAAGTCCGTCAGCCAGTGGGTTGTGATGTCGATTCCACCGGCCAGAGTGCCTAAGAGTAGGAGTAGTACTATAGTTTATTTCAAACAGATTTACACATATCAGAATACATTCATATCTTGTACACAATTCAACATGTGCAAAACGCTTATTTATTCCTATCCATTGTCCATATCATAGCAACCACAAATAAGTTACTTTCACTTCTTGTCCTTAATGGGCCTATTCTCACATGTGCTTAAGTGAAAAAACCTGCACGGATTTTGGCCGCCTCAACTTCAGTCTGTTACTGCGCGTCTTCATCAAAGATGCACACTCTGGGTGGAGAAACCCTTAAATGTGGGCGTTCCCTGTCAAATCCGTGTTTGCGCAAATTCTCCTATCATTGAGGTACTTTTGTTCTAACACACTTCTGAGGCTGCAGACCAGTGTCCCGGGAAGGTGAAACATATTGCAGTTGAGGTTTGGATGCAGTGGACACCACACGTAATAAAATGATTTTAGAAAAACTTCCAGAAAGATATTAAAATCTATTCTAATCACTTCAATTGAGACACGTGGAAACATCCATTGAGATGAGTCTCGTCAGGTTGAGTGCGAGAGAAAACAAGTACGACAAGAGCATTTTAGCCGTGTGTGGACATTCTGGCACAGACCTATATATAATGCATGATTTGATCTGTACTGTGAGGCCATCATTAAACTTTGTGACTATTAAACAGAAAAAAACATTTAATTTAGCGTCTATCAATTTATTTTTAACAGTTAATATCTAACTGTCACGCTCTCCCTATCAAGCACACACGCGCATACAAAAACACACATTCTGACGCATCACGGCTTCACAAACATTTATACTTAACACAACTCTTAATATCACAAATAACATCAGGGCGGTTGGTTGTAATAACAAGTGAAACAAAGTTTCATGTACTGAGTTACATCAAGCTGAAAGAAGACGCTGTTGCGCATGCATGCTGACACAAACTTGACAAGCACTGCCTGGATTGGTACGGAGTTTTCAAATTCAGGGTTGTCTTCCTCATAGATTTCAATGGCATTCACAAGTGTCAGTAAAAATCTCAACTGTGACGGCAAAGTCCGGCTCATTGAGCCTGCTTTCATTCACGACTAAAGCCCTTTTGCCTCGCTTACGCAGGGTGGGGGTGTCCGCAGGCTGGATTGAGGATTACAAATAAGAGGAACGTGCATAACTTTAAAGGGGAACTGCACCTTTTTTTTTAATTTTGCCTATCATTCACAATCCTTATGCAAGACAAGAACACATATGTTTTACTTTTTTTTATGCATTCTAAATATTAAATAAATGCGTTCAAAAATTTGCTTACAATGGAGGCCATTCTATTCTGCCTATAAAAGCCCTTAAAAAGTATTTATCATTTTAAGCATATGCGGCGCATTCATTTCAAAAACACAGTTAACTTTTTTATTCCCACTTTATCACTACTTACTACTCATTGCAGACTTTATGAGAGCTAAAAACATAACTTACTGTATAATGTCTGCTGTCATTAGGATGCTGATTGATAGAATTTCGTTGGATTAAAAATGATTGATAATCCCCACGATTATGAGTCATTTTGCCATTTCCGGGTCTAAATTAGCTGTAAAAGTGTACCAACTTCTCGGAATACTCGTTGTCCTTCTACTATCCAGGTGAAAGGCATGATTTATGATCTTGAACAGGGATGTCAAACTAATTTTAGGTCCGGGGCCTATTGGAGGAAAATCCATTCCCACGCGGGTCAGACTGGTAAAATCATGGCATTAAAACTTAAAAATAAAGACAACTTCTTATTTTTTCTTTGTCTTACTTTAACCAAAAATAGAACAAGCACATTCTGAAAATGTACATATTACAGATAATTATTTTGGCAAAACACTAGTTATCAAGTTATTTGAAAATTCTGAGGAAAAAAATTGGTGCAGTTTCAAAAACACCATGAACACAACGAACTTAGACTTTGTTTTTACAAAGCTGTTAAACTTTAAGCACTTCCCGTTTTGACTTCTCATGTTAGGAAAAGCAATCGAGTGTTTCCTCAAACCGCTACATTGGTGAAGTCTGCATACTGCCACAAAACATTATTTTATCATCATTCAAATATTAAAAGTATAATTCAAGCAAAACAGTTATCAAAATGACAATCAAGGTAACATAACTAATGAAATAAAATAGAACAAACACTACTAATGTCGAAACACACGTTTTAAATTAGTTCTGGGCACGCACATCATGCATTCAACCAATTGCCAGCGCTGCATGGAACTCTTTAACTACAAAGATGATGGTGAAGTTGACTTAAGTCTTCCCATTTTATCCGTTGAGTGGATAATTTACAATGAAAGAAGGTATTGTGCGTCACAACAGGAGCAGCTGATTGCTTTCACCTGCGCTGATTGGAGTAGCGGCAGCCAATCCAAAAGGCACTCAAAGTCAGCTGACATATCTTTAAACGATGTCATGTGTGGCATTGGTTACACTTTAATTGCTATTGCCACATCCAGTAAACACATTTAGAACAGCAGTTTATTTCATTTTAAAAATGCAGCTAATTTGTATACTTAGCAAACCTGGGGATAGGTTGATTGGCAAGACTAAATGGTCCCTAGTGTGTGAATGTGAGTGTGAATGTTGTCTGTCTATCTGTGTTGGCCCTGTGATGAGGTGGCGACTTGTCCAGGGTGTACCCCGCCTACCGCCTGAATGCAGCTGAGATAGGCTCCAGCACCCCCCGCGACCCCGAAAGGGATAAGCGGTAGAAAATGAATGAATAGATCTTGCGGGCCAGATTAAACTTGTTTTCGGCCCAGATACGGCCTGATATAAAATCAACTTTCACAAGCTAAGGAAGCGAAGAAGCAGCTTACCACTCGATGTAAACGACGGCACACACGGTAGTGATCACGGCACCGCTATAAATAGTTTGTCTGCGTTAGCGCTTATAATAATATCACTAATACTTGGTTAATACTCAAGTCACAAAATGTAAATAGAGCATTGTTGGCGCTTTTTTGATGTTTTTATTGGGTTTTATGGGCGGAATAAATGACATCTCATTGGCGCCGCTTTAGGCAGATTTTTATTTACGTTTATTTAAGAGTTAGAATGCATTAAAAATATATACATCCGTCGTCATGTCATTTATAATGATTATGAACAAAAGGTAAAATTCCAAAAAAGGTGACGTTCCCCTTTAAGGTCGTAAAAAAAACCATGTCATCGCAAGCGGGAGAATAGAGCCCAATATGCACAAGAGGGCAAAGACAGGGAGGAATTTAGCTCTGGAGCTCTATTTCTCTTGACAGAACCATATCCATTTCTGGACTTATCGGAAGTAGTGTGCAGCTGTGCACACATTTTGGGTTTGCACATGCTGTGTGCGTGTGTTGTTGCACTTTACCTGACATGAGTCCCACCAGCAGCATGAGCAGCCATCCAGAGAAGGCGTCACTGATGCTGACCAGGAGAGCCCCAGTGGACTGCTTGCTCTTGTTGGTGATCTGCAAAGTAGAAAAACAACTGTAGCTGCTCATCTACCAGAAAGTTATCATTTGTTTGCAACTAAGTACAATTATGCATAAACAGTTGACTCGATAGGAGAGGGGTCGGGCAAAGGAAGAAGACCCAGCCCCAACACTTTGGTGCAGATTTGGTAAAAGAATACAGAACGCGCCCCCCTGCAGTGTGCACTGGACTGCATGATTAACAAAGCTACCCTGCGGTGTCGATCGCGGTCCTTTCTCTTCTCCCGGACCCAGTCGATGGTGTTGAAGTCCTCGTAGGTGCCCACGCCGGGCAGCGGGTCCTCCAGTGGGTCCACAAGCTTGCTGGGGCCATTGCCGTTCATAGCGTCGCCTCTGTCGTTGCCACTGTACTCCTCATAACCTCCTGGGGGAGTAAGAGGGAAGGAGGTGGCAAGAGGTGGTGCTTAGTAGCCATAACAACAGCACACACCTTGTTCCACTCTTGTTTGCTGTGGTGTCCTCTTTTTCTTCATTGAACAAGCATTAGCGATAAATAAGCACATGATAAAAAATTATGTGTCTGCTAGAACTATTTCCACAATGTAATTGAATTTTGCAATCGGTTTTAAAGTTAGCAGACTTTGTCTTAGGCAACCCGTTCTCGTTAAAAGAAAGACGACATAGGCAATAAAGAAAAGGTCAGACAAGATGGCCACAGGCGCGTGAACGCTAGTAACCTCACCTCAGTCTGCGTCTTTAAATTGATTATATATGGCCTAACCCAAAGTTATTCTGGTTTTTTTTTTACTTTTTGAAGTTGCAGCTCGCTATTTTTACCATCTGACGACTTAAATTGTTCGACGCTCACCATGCAACGAACCGAGGTTGCATTGCTTTGTGACGCAACGGCGAGCTTCAAAGCTGGAGTGGTGTCTCGTTAGGATGAAAAAATCATACGAGACCCTTCAAGCTGGTCTGAACAACATTCAAGGAGCATTAGTAACGTTCAGTGAACACGTGACTCGATTCTAATGAAGACAACATTGCTGACCTCATTACGAATGTGGCCTCTTCGGAAAAAGAAACTGCATACCTGAAAGACAAAGCTGAACAGAGGCCGTTTTTCGAACCTTCGTTTCAAGGAAAGGACATGATTGCCTTTCATCGTGGTCCAAACTTCACCACCGGCAACAGATCGTTTATTTGACTCATTTTGGTCAAGTTCTTACACTTCCAAAACAAGTTGAACATTTTCCGTGATCTTACGCACAAGGATGCCCGGATCCTTTCCTCCCTATTGTCGTTTATTTAGTGGACTAGTTTTCTCAAGCATCGCCAAGGGGCTTTTATTCTGCAATATTATTTATTTTTTTCCTTGCTCCCTCTGAAATACTTTGAACTTTTTCATTTATTTATTGCGTGCTACGTCGCTTTAATTTTTGTTTGCCGTAAACTGACTCTGACGTCACCTGTCGCTCACGTGACTGTCAATATCTCATTCAGGACACTTTAATGAACGGAACTTTGTTTATTTTTGATTTAGCATAATATTATATTTTGCACTTTTGTGCATTCTACGTGCTCTGGAGATTTCTGGAGATTGATGTCGCCAATGCATGGCTTGCGGTATTTTTACCATGAATTGATTAATTACCATGAATAGGGACAAGCAGTAGAAAATGGATGGATGGATGGATGATTAACGTGGACCCCGACTTAAACAAGTTGAAAAACTTATTCGGGTGTTACCATTTAGTGGTCAATTGTACGGAATATGTAATGTACTGTGTAATCTACTAGTGTACAGCTCCACTAATGGACATTAGAGTGTTACTTTCAAAAGCAAAATTAAAGTATTGCTAGAAACATATTTGTATATGGGACTTTATTGTACTATATGTATAGTACATGTTCCAAAAAGAAAAAAGCATAAAACACAGTATATTTAAATATACTAAATGTAAAAAAGGCAATAAATATTCAAAATAAGATAATTAAATTAAATCTAGTTTGGTTACGCCATCATGAGCGCAACACAAGGTTGTAAAAGTTTAAACTACAATTCTAAATAAGATGTCAAAAGCAAACTGAAATCAAATACACACAGCTTAAAGATTGATCAATATCTATTTAAATTTAGTAATACATAAATATGATGATTTATCAAAATATAAAAGAAATATACCTGAACAGAACGCGCATGATGGTTACACCAAAAAGTAACGCTATGAATCGCGTTTTTCCAAGTTTTTGGGGCATTTTTATGCTATTTCCAAGCATCTCCTTTTTATTATCGTTGATTTTAAATGGTCAAACTAATGAATATTATATATGCATGCCCTAGTAAACAAAAAAAAGTCATATTTATTTTGATTGTTACATTTTGAAGTACATTTGTGCAGGTGGGTGCGAATGTACCCATTACCAGAGCTGTACACACTAAAAAGTTTCAATCAATCAATCAATGTTGCTTGGCTAGCTATCTTTGCTTCCCTAAAGAAAATGTTTATGCAGCCGGCATGAGCACAGGGATGGCTCCAAGGATTTGTTTTCTCTCCCGGGGCTAAGGGGAAACTAGATCGATTTGTTCAAATAATCGATTTAATTTTTTCTGGACAAACTGCATCATATTGGACTGAGTCAAAATGATGTCCTTTAGTTTAACTCTTATCTTCACAGTATATATCAATATTCTGTCAATAATCGTCAATCCTGTCAAATGTTAGTTGATAGAGGTGTCCCACAAGGTTCTGTTTTAGGGCAACTTCTTTTATTATTTTCATTAATGTATACCCTAATAATGTTCATTCTGTCATGTTCATCTCGGCCTTGTTCACAATGCAGGTCAATTACGATTTTTTTGCCCATATGCGACCTGTACCGGATTTTTTCATGTCGGTGTGAACAGTGCAATTCCATCCATCCATCCATTTTCTACCGCTTATTCCCTTTTGGGGTCGCGGGGGGCGCTGGAGCCTATCTCAGCTACAATCGGGCGGAAGGCGGGGTACACCCCTGGACAAGTCGCCATCTCATCGCAGGGCCAACACAGATAGACAGACAACATTCACACTCACATTCACACACTAGGGCCAATTTAGTGTTGCCAATCAACCTATCCCCAGGTGCATGTCTTTGGAGGTGGGAGGAAGCCGGAGTACCCGGAGGGAACCCACGCAGTCACGGGGAGAACATGCAAACTCCACACAGAAAGATCCCGAGCCCGGGATTGAACCCAAGACTACTCAGGACCTTCGTATTGTGAGGCAGATGCACTAACCCCTCTTCCACCGTGCTGCCCAGTGCAATTCCGAATTTTTAATATCCAACCCACGCCTCTTTCGTATATGAAAATAAATCAAATATCTATGCGATGCATCCTTAATTTGAATGCTGCCGCGCTCAGGTCGCATTCATCCGACCAGAACGTTATCAAAAAGTAATAATCGTCATAATTATTTGCCAAAATAGACGGTTAAAAAATAAATAATTGACAACAGAGCAGAAAATAGGTAAAAATAATGTTTTAGGAACTCAAGTGAAAGTTCCAGTACTACTGTGTACGACTGCTCGCCCACAGACACGTTCTTTAAGCAGACATCGAAGCAAAATATCCCATAAAACTGCCAGAGCTCTTCTTAATCTTCTACGCGCAACAATTCAGTTCACAATATGTTGACTTTGATTACACATAATCCTTGAAATTGCAAGAGTGATGTGGAAGGGGTAGAGCAGTGTTTTTTGTGTTTTATTGCATTGTATGTTTTCTGTATTTGTATAGAGACCTCCTTGAAAACGAGATGCTGCATTTCAAGAGGCTACCCTAAATTAATTAAAATTGAAAGCCTAAGAAGTAATTCACCTGGACAGGTCAGATCCGCTAAAAACACAGCATGTTTGTACCAAAACATCAAATAGAGAAATACCGGCAGCCCTTCAGGATCGTCACGAGACTTAATGACCTTTGCACCTCATTGGAGAGTGCAGAGTTTACCTATTATCAGCCTTCTTCCGCCCGTCTTTCTACTCACCACATTCTCCCAGTTCCTCCTCCAGCAGTTGCTTGCTCCAGCACTTCCAATCCATGTCTCGGTCTCAAACAGAGCTAACAGAACAACAACTGGACGGAACGCTTCTGCTCTATCCAGAGAATGGGAACGCTGGCAGCAGTAATTGGCAGAGTTGCGCCTGTTCGGTCTTTCTTGATTGGCCGACACCAATATTGATTGGCTTGTAGGCGTTGTTAGTGGGTAATATAACCTTTGGATGGTGGTAACAGCTTCTGAAGGTTGCGTTTATCTAAATGAAATAAAAACGACTCCACTCAAATTGTCTTCTAGAATATGTATGAAAATCTAACACCAAAGATGAACAAAATCTATTACCTCCCTCACTTGTTCCACTTTTGAGGGAAGAGACACTCGAATGGCTTTTCATGACATTATGAAGAAAAACCGTCATTCCTCGTGGACATGCTGCCATCTCCAACCCGCCCCTCGCGACGAACTCACACCACTTTGTAAAAGGGCTAGGCTTTGCTTCAAATCTAATTAAAAAAAACATATCTACCAACTATTTCTCAGTATGCTACAGTCATGAGTTTGATCATTTTGTTTTTTTTTCCAGCGACTGGCTCGCCTCGCATAATGTCATTGTTCAACTATGACAGTAGTGTTAGCATTGTAGCTCACATAACTATGGTAGTGTTGATAACATTTGTGTCCTCATGTCCTGCTCCTTAATAGTTGAATGTGATAAATGGCTTCTATAACAATGGAGTTTTCATACACTGCATCCGGAAAGAGTTTTCATATAGTGCATTTGGAAAGTATTTACAGCGCTTTACTTTTTCCACATTTTGTTATACAACAGCCTTACTCCAAAACTGAATAAATTAATTTTTTCCTCAAAATTCTACAAACAATACACAATAATCATAATTCGAAAGTTTTTTTTAGGGGTTTTGCATATGTATTAAAAAAACAACTAAGAAATCACATGTACATAAGTATTCACAGCCTTTGCTCAATACTTTGTTGACGCACCTTTGGCAGCAAACCATCTCAAGTCTTTTTGAAACCAATGCCACAAGCTTGGCACACATATCTTTGGGAAGTTACGCCCATTCCTCTTTGCAGCACCTCTCAATCTCCATCAGGTTGGATGGGAAGCGTTGGTGGACAACCATTCACTTTACGCAAGGCCATTGATAATACAGCACTGTTAAAACTAAAAAAAAAAGCCCCTAAGAGGCATGGAAGAAACCAGAGTTCTTTATCATGTAAAAAGCTGGAAAGCAAATGGCGTGTGACGAAACTAGAGGTATTTCGTTTGGCATGGAGTGATAGTTTAATAACCTATAAACATGCTCTTGCCTTAGCTAAAAGTAATTATTACTGTAATCACATCCACCTCAATAAAATAAATCCTAAATATTTGTTTAACACAGTAGCATCGGGTCTTCTCCCAGTAGCTCCACCCACTCGTCTGATGACTTTATGCATTTATTTTCTAAGAAAATTGAGCTGATTAGAAAGGAGATTAAAGACACTTCACATCTCCAACCGGGTCCTATAAACAAAGACAAGAATGTATGTGTTATGGCAAATGCCCTCCAAAATAATATTTCTCAATTTGAAGAATTAACACTACAGGAACTCTTGCAACTTATTAATTGCACAAAACAAACACGTCTACTTGACCCACTTACTGGGAAACTCATCAAGGAGCTGTTTGTAATATTAGGATCAGTGCGAAATATTAACTTACCACTCTCCTCTGGTACTACTCCCTTAGCATTCAAAATAGCGGTCATTCATCTTCTGCTTAAAAGATCTAACCTCGATTCTGACCTGCTAAACTACAGGCCTGTGTCACACCTCCTGTTTATCTCAAAAATTCTTGAAAACATTGTTTCACAGCAGCTCAATGAATAATTAGCACGTAAACATTTTTTGTGAACCCTTTCAGTCGGGTTGAGGGCAGATCACTCTACTGAGACAGCCCTCGTTGTCATCTGTTAACTATGGATGCTGATCATCATAACATTCTATTAGAACACATCAAATCACGTATCAAGTAACTTTTATGGTTTCTTTTTTATGTGCAGCACTCTGGAGACAGTTTTGTTGTTAATAGTGCTAAAAGGGGATTGGATTGGATTCATTGTTGTCTGCCATATGTCCAGTATATAAAACATCCTCAGGCTAAACAATGGCACTTCTGTATTCTCTGCGAACAGCACATGCTAAGGAACGCACAACAGGTTGTACAAGCTCTAAGCGTCAGACCTGTTCGACAACAAGATTTATAGGAAGACAACTTAGGGAGGTAGAAACGAAAGAAAAACCCAGGATAGCAGCTAAAGAGCCCTGAAGGTCTACATGTAGACTAATATATTTTGAACAACTTTTTTTTTTTTATCCCACAGAGGTTACAAATATAAACAGTTATTGGGAAAAATATATGCAAATGCAAAAGGGGGCGCTATAGCAATTATCTTAGCTAAAACGTAGCAAACAATACATAAGGAAAATTAAGATGAGCTACCATAAGGCAGTAAAGAATGATTGAAGGCAAGCACTCGGAGTAACTGATTATTCAGATGCATGACCGTGACTTAGTAAGGGCAAGTCACACACACACGCTAACTTCTTATCAGTGAACGTGTACTTCTTGGTCACGTACAGACCAACTTTGTAAAAAGTGTTTAAAAAGTTGCCACAGAATGAAAGTACTTGCTCATTTCCTGTCATTGCAGCAGCATTCAACACGACACTACAGGTACACTGGCCTCTTCAGCATTTGCTATGATAATAATGCTGACATCATTGCAGCAGATTCTTAAAATCAGCAAGGCTTTCATATCATAAAGATTATGTTTGACTTGTGTTTTTGTCGTCGGCCCTCAAAAAAAGCAAACAGCTTCTGTCAAATGATTTTTGACAAGTTTTTTTTTCAGCAGACCTTAAACACAACAAAGCACCTCCGTCATAGATTCTAGTGTTTTTTTCCAGTAGGTCCTTAAAAACATCAACGCTCCTGCCATAAAGAGGATCGTTGCAGTAGATTCCTAAAAACAGCAAATTGCTCCGGTCATAAAAAGGATCTTCAACAAGCTTTTTTTGCAGATTATTAAAGAGCGCACCCGTAAGAAAGATGATAAACTTTGACAAATGTTTTTGCAGTAGGTCCTATAGGAGAACACTTGTCATACAGAGAGGATCTTTGGACTTGTGTTTTTGCAGAATAATTAAATACAGTAGATTACTTGTGCTCTAAGGATCTTCAATGAGCTTTTGGAGCAGGGGTGTCAAACGTAAGGCCTGATCAGGTTTTATCCGGCCCACGGGATGAGTTTGCTAAGTATAAAAATGAGCCGGAATTTTGGAATGAAATAAACTGCTGTTCTAAATGTGTTCACTAGATGTCGCAATAGCAATTCTTTGTATCTTTGTAGATTATGCTACATATGTAAAAAAATAAAAATAAACATGTTAGTGCACCAGTCGAGGAAAATGAGCAAACTACATGAATAACATCCTGTAATTTGAATTTGATATTATTTTTTTATCTTGGTAGATTGAAAATGAACACCAATGAGTTGACCGATGAACATCATCACATCATTTATTCAGAAAGTATAAATAATGACAAATAAAGATAGAATACTGTTAACCGCAACGTGTAAGTGTAAAAAAACAACAACATTATGATTTGTACATTTTCAAAATGCGCTTGTTCTATTTTTAAAACAAAGAAAACAATCTGAGGTTGTCTTTATTTTTAAGTTATCGTGTTTTGATTTCACCAGTCCGGGCCCACTTGGGAGTAGATTTTTCTTAGTGTGGCCCCCGATCTAAAGTGAGTTTGACACCCCCTGTTTTAGAGTATTAAAATGTATCCCAAGAACAAGTTACGGGAGGAGCTGGACGAAGTGGCTGGGGAGAGGGAAGTCTGGGCTTCCCTGCTTAGGCTGCTGCCCCCGCGACCCGACCTCGGATAAGCGGAAGAAGATGGATGGAAGTTACAGTAAGTTTTTAGAGTGTTATTACCTGGACTGAGTGGAGGAACGTCATCCGTGGAAGACAGGTCCAGCGTTGCCCCGGCGATGTCCACCATCTCATCATCGTCGTCTTCACTGCTGCCACCTCCTACTCCACCACTGTAACCCCCTCGGTGCTCCATCACCGTCCCGCCTGTTAAGAGAGACACACACTTTAATGTCCGAAGAGACTCACGTTGAACTCCCGGTGGTGTTACCTCCAACCGCACCATGTCTACGACGCCAGTAAGACCAGAAGTGACTCATATTGACGTCATTATTGTGGCGAGAGTTGCTGGACTGTGCTGACTGTCGCAAGCTTCGATGACAGAGTGTCTCCACTTCCGGGACATTTTTGGCAAATATTTAAATCGCGCTGAGCTCCTCCTGCGGCGTGTGTGTGTTTGCATGAGTGTGTGTCTCCTAATCTAGTCGCCCAAATTATAAACAAACATGCGACTATTTGCAGGTAGAGCCGAGGGATTAATGGTGCGTTCAAAGGCCAAAAATTACCTGAAGAAGACTGCCGGTGAAGTCTTGTGACTTGGATTAGAGCCTCTTGGTCAAAACCAACTGAAGTGTCAACTTTGGCAGCTCAGATGTAGTCACGCGTCTTCCAAAAACGAGTTAGCGTTCCGAATAGTAGTAGGTTCATCTCATATTTGAGGGGGGGAAAGTGGAATAGTCCGCTTCGGCGTTGTTTTGCTACTTCGGGCTGCTAACACCTAGCGTCAAGCTAGCTGAAGTTCCGCTTCCGCTAGTGAAACTATCCACTGGATATCGAGCCAACCTTGGATTTTATTGTCGTATCGACAAACATATAAAATAAACATATATATTAAATATCAATTAAACGTCAAACATTCTTATTTTAAATATGTCATTTGTAGTCAGCGTATTGTATACTCGCTTTATTCTGAAGGTAACTTGCGGAAAAGCTGCTCCTCCATAGACAAGACTCGACGAGACGACAGGAAAAAGCGATGGACTAAACTGTCAGCGCGAGTCCAACTAGGTCAGTAGAGCAGAACGACTCACCGGCCCGTTCATGTTTTTCCAACGTGGCTTGTATCTTATTCATTATATCAACACATACCTGGCAACCCTCCCGTTTTTGCCGGTCTTTCCCATCGCTCTCTCGTTCAATATCATTATAAAATGCCCAAAAAAGGGGAGATTTTGCCATTGAACTTCACCAGGCTCATTTTGAGGGGCAGGTGGTCAAGCCAGAAAAAAGTGCGATGGCCCGGAAGTGCAAAACACTAATGCTTGTTGAAAAAAATTACAATTCCAAAAAAAAAAAAAAAAAAAAAAGAAAAGTCAAAACGGTCCGTGTGCCCCTCCGTTCATTCTATTTCCAATTCTGAAATGCAAATCAAAAAACAAAGTTAGGGCCGTTTTTCGATTTTTACTATATAAGGCAGATTTGAAAGCAAACAAAAAAGGGTTAATTTTCATTAAAATATTGCCATAATATTTTATTTTGTGATTTTTTCCTTTTCCGGATTTTAATTTTTCCAGATAAACACAAAAATCCAATTCATGTTTATCCAAAATGCGTGGTTATCTGTGTGATGACAAATTGAACCGGAAGCCGTATTTTAGCTTTTACTTTGCCGTTAGCATGTTTTTAGCATAACGGTAACATATTTGTTCAGCAGGCGTCCTATTGTCGTTTTAAAAAATAATAATTAAATAGTTGTTCAACTTTTGTTTCAGAAATGAAAATAGAAAAAATGGTCCGAAATTATTTTTTGATTTGCGTTTAAGAATTTGAAATAGAATAGAAGAATAGGAAGGTACACGGATCCAAAACAACTTACAATTTCACAAAACAAAATAACGAAAAACTAAACACTTCACATTTAAAAAAAAAAAAAAAAAAAAAAAAAAAAAAAACACTTTTAAATTTCAGAAAAAACCAAATACAAAACGGTCCTTGTACCTTCCGGTCATTCTATTTCCAATTCTTAAATGCAAATCAAAAAACTAATTTCGGGCCATTTTTTCTATTTTCATTTCTGAAACAAAAGTTGAACAACTTTTGAATGACTTTTTTTTTCAAAAACGACAATAAGACTCCTGCTGAACAAATATGTTACCGTTATGCTAAAAACATGCTAAACTCATAGGAAAAGCTAAAATACTACTTCCGGTTCAATTTGTCATCACACAGATAACCACGCATTTTTGCATTTTGGATGAACTTCAATTGGATAATTGTGTTTATCTGTAAAAATGAAAATCCATAAAAGGAAAATAGCACAAAGGTTTATTTTATGGCAATATTTTAATGAAAATTAACCCTTTTTTGTTTGTTTTAAAATCTGCCATATAATAATAAAAAATCGAAAAACGGCCCTAATTTAGTTTTTTGATTTGCGTTTAAGAATTGGAAATAGAATGAACGGAAGGTACGTGGACCCAAAACACTTTTCAATTTCAGAAAACACAAAAACAAAATACAAAACACTTTTCAATTTCAGAAAACACAAAAACTAAATACAAAACACTTTACATGTTCAGAAAACACAAAAACAAAAGCCGAAAGAATTTACAATTCCAGAAATCGGAAAGGGAATGTCCCAAAATCCTAGATTGACAGCCAAATCAGCCAATCATTTTGTTCATATCCGCAGAGCCCGAATGAGGAAGTGAAGACTCAGCGGATGGCTGATTTGATTGATTGATTGAAACTTTTATTAGTAGATTGCACAGTGAAGTACATATTCCGTACAATTGACCACTTAATGGTAACACCCGAATACGTTTTTCAACTTGTTTAAGTTGGGGTCCACTTAAATTGATTCATGATACAGATATATACTATCATACATACTAACATCATACTACAGTCATCACACAAGATAATCATCAGAGTGTATACATTGAATTATTTACATTATTTACAATCCGGGGTGTGGGATATGGAGGGGTTGGTGGGGGGTTAGGATTGGTTGGTATCAACACTTCTGTCATCAACCATTAGCATCAACAATTGCATCATCAGAGAAATGGACATTGAAACAGTGTAGGTCTGACTTGGCAGGATATGTACAGCAAGTAGTGGACATTGAGAGATCAGAAAGCATAAGAAAAAGTATCTACCTTAGATTATTAACATTTGATTATTTGCAATCCGGGGAGGGTGTTAGTTTAGGGTTGAAGTTGCCTGGAGGTGTACTTTTATTGCGGTTTTGAAGGAGGATAGAGATGCCCTTTCTTTTATACCTGTTGGGAGCGCATTCCACATTGATGTGGCATAGAAAGAGAATGAGTTAAGACCTTTGTTAGATCGGAATCTGGGTTTAACATGGTTAGTGGAGCTTCCCCTGGTGTTGTGGTCATGGCGGTCATTTACGTTAAGGAAGTAGTTATTAGTTGTGGATTAATCAGCCAACGACTGTTGCGTCTTTCTTCAAAATGACCAGCAGATCCATCTTAGAGGGTTTGCAGGCCTTTTCAAATGCTTCTGGTTTGGTAATTAATAGGAAGAAGTGTGAAACATGAAACAGATAGGCAATCCGTTGGTGGAATTATTGTTAAAAACTCGCTTTGAGATTTTGGAATTACTATCAACGAGTCGATAGAGAGGGACAAGTGGTAGAAAATGGATGGATGGAAGTCGATAAGTGATAGATTAGATCGGGGTCGGCCGACCTCGTTTCGCAAGATCTAGTTTCTCTTTAAATATCCTTCTTGAAAATGCCCTTGCAAATGTATATCTGCCACCTAATCAACGTATTGCTCTGCTTCTTTGTTGGTTAAAAAAGTGAGAACCGCTGATTTCTCCGCTGGCCGGGTATAACTCCTGGTATAACTTTCTGCTTGTGATTGGATACTTGGGAATGACAAGTGAGCATCTAATCACAGTCACATTGTCCGATATTATCGGCAGGCCGATATTATCGGACTACTCTACGTGTCGCTCTTCTGCCCAGGAGAAGGTGACAAGACCTGAAATACACTTCAGTACCGTAACTGAATGTGTCATGCTTAACCAATATATATTTAAATTTTTGTAAATATTTGATCTTAATTGATATGTCACCATGACAGAATGGATATGTGGAGTATGACAGTATCAAACTATGCCTTGATTTATTTGTTCCAGTGTATAATTGCACTTGTATTTACTTTTTATTTGATTAATTCTTTGTCTATTTGTAATTATGTTTCTTTGCTTATTTGACAAGAACAAGAAAGTTTGATCATACTGACGCACCTGCACTGGCTTCTTGTGCACTTAGGATGCGACTTTAAGGTTTTACTACTTACGTATAAAATACTAAACGGCTTAGCTCCATCCTATCTTGCTGATTGTTTTGTACCTTTTGTCCTGGCAAGAAAGCTGCGTTCTAAGAACTCCGGCTTATTAGTGATTCCCAGAGCCCCAAAAAAGTCTGCGGGCTATAGAGCGTTTTCTATTCAGGCTCTAGTACTCCTCCAAGGTTTCACGTTGTATCCCATTGGTTTGAGTTTTTCCTTGCCCTGATGTGGGATCAGAGCCGAGGATGTCGTTGTGGCTTGTGCAGCCCTTTGAGACATGAAGTGATTAAGGGCTATATAAATAAACTTTAAATGATTGATTATTTGTAACTATGCAAACCTTATAGTTTACCCATTATATTGTCTTCTTAAACACTTTTGGTTGTTATTGTTTATTCCAGTTTAATCGATTAAATTGTTCCTCTATAGTGCTTTATGAAAGTGAGCCGTTGAACAATTCCCTTTGGGATCAACAGAATTTGTCCATAATTGTATAAGCTACAACTCGCCACTGTTTCACCCTCCAATGAGGAAAGACTAAATGTGCAAATGTTTCTTAAAAGTGCAGATTATCCCTTGATATTTAATAAGAGCAGTTTCGGGTATCATGCAAAATGTTGACAATGTATATGAAAATAGAATATAGGTCTACGTGATCTAAGCTGTAGAGTGAAAAGGTGCCGGACCACTCTGGGTCAGTCTGCGTTCTCAGTGAAGGCCTCACGTCTGTGGAACTCTTTGCCACTGGAGTTAAAGTCACAGTCGGACATTAAACTTTTCTCCACAAAACTGAAAAAGTGGCTTAAGGAAAATCAGAAGTGTGAGCACTAGAACTGAATGTAGTGTGGAGAAATGGGGCCAATTATTTTCAATGTATTTTTTATTTTGTACTTGTCTTAATCCCATACTTGCCAACCTTGAGACCTCCGATTTCGGGAGGGGGGCGTGGTTGGTGGTGGCGGGGGCGTGGTTGGGGGCGTGGTTAAGAGGGGAGGAGTATATTTTCAGCTGGAATTCACCAAGTCAAGTATTTCATGTATATATATATATATATATATATATATATATATATATATATATATATATATATATATATATATATATATAAAAATAAGAGAAATACTTGAATTTCAGTGTTCATTTATTTCCATATATACACACACATAACACTCATCTACTCATTGTTGAGTTAAGGGTTGAATTGTCCATCCTTGTTCTATTCTCTGTCACTATTTTTCTAACCATGCTGAACACCTTCTCTGATGATGCATTCTGCTTTGTCTCCTTGTTGTGTGCGCAGTTATGCACTGCACTCTCTAAAAGCCGTATAGGTTATTGTCACATATGCATGTACAGTAGATGGCAGTATTGTCCTGTTTAAGAGTGTCACAACATTGCTGTTTACGCAGACGAACTGCTTTACGGTAGACGGAAACGTGACTGCTGTTGTTGTGTGTTGTTGCCGCGCTGGGAGGACGTTAATGAAACTGCCTAACAATAAACCCACATAAGAAACCAATAACTCGCCCTCGATCATTCTACAGTTATAACGTGATTGGGCAGGCATGCTGTTTATATTGTGGGAAAGCGGACGTGAAAACAGGCTGTCGACACGTCACTCAGGTCCGCCTGAATTTCGGGAGATTTTCGGGAGAAAATTTGTCCCGGGAGGTTTTCGGGAGAGGCGCTGAATTTCGGGAGTCTCACGGAAAATCCGGGAGGGTTGGCAAGTGTGCTTAATCCTTTTGTATGTGTTTTTCACTTTTCTCAACTTTTCTTTCAAAAGCCTAACCGGGGACGAGGGTTGCAAATTAGCCTGTGGCTCGAAGTCTTATGTACTTTGACATCGGTTACCTATGGGTAGCAATGTTTAATTGTACTGTCCGTGTCAAATAAACACATAATTAAATAAACAAAATAAATGATCCAAAGAAGTGGATGTGGAGAATGAAATCAAGTAAAAACAAATGGATTTGAAATCATATAACCACTTATTATACACAAAATGTCATTAGCAGCAGGGTGCGGGAGATTTTAAAAGACATTATGTCGTTGTGTAAATGTTTGACCATTTTTAATGGGGCTCCAAAGTTTCAATATCCTGCTACATTTTCATTATGATTGAGTCATTCTGATTAGGACGCTAATAAAGTAAAACCTTTTGGGTATTACAGGTGACACTCGGCAAGGACATTGAGGCTTCCCCTATTTTCAAAAGCACATGTTGACAGGCAGCACAATACGAAGGTCCGGGGTTCGATCCTGCGCGCGGGATCTTTTTGTGTGGAGTTTGAATGTTCTCCCCGTGACTGCGTGGGTTCCCTCCGGGTACTCCGGCTTCCTCCCACCTCCAAAGACATGCACCTGGGGATAGGTTGATTGGCAACACTAAATTGGCCCTAGTGTGTGGATGTGAGTGTGAATGTTGTCTGTCTATCTGTGTTGGCCCTGCGATGAGGTGGCGACTTGTCCAGGGTGTACCCCGCCTACCGCCCAAATGCAGCTGAGATAGGCTCCAGGGACCCCAAAAGGGACAAGCGGTAGGAAATGGATGGATGGATGTTGACAGGTAAGCAGTAGACATGATGGATCAAAGTTTGATATTGTAATCTTTGTTGTTTACGCAAGGTTAATCCTGGAAGAAACTGTAAAACTACCGGTAATTGATGAGGATAAATATGAAACAACAATAATAAATAGCATAATAATCATAATGTTTTTGTTCTTGAGCCTTGCTCTTTTTCCCAAGCTGTCAAGCACCCAGTTTTCTTCCTTGCAGCACACTGTAAACATTTCTGAGCCCGCTTCCCACAGATTCTTGTTTTTAGAGGGCCTCCTTCCTCCCAGCTTGCTTCATAATGCCACCTCTAGGCCTTTTGCAGAAGTGTTGCTGAATTCATTATCGGAGGGAAACTATGAAAGCAGCCAGCAATTCCATGCTATTAGAAAGGCCATCTTGTTTCAGGCCTGCGCTGGAATTGTGCCTGATTGTTCATTTCCCAGAGAAAGTCATTAGGTTTGGAGTTTAAAGCATCAATATATTAGAATAATCACTACTCCTAAAAGTCGGACTGGACGTTTTAAGTGCTACGCTGACATAAAGAAATAGCACGCTTCCCTTTGAATGGGTCTTCAGTCTCCTGCAGAGCTCAGATCATCCAGCAACCTTTGTTTGGCCTCGGCCATATTTACTTAAGTGCCCCCCGCCTCTGAATAAAGGAATGCCGTGGCCACACGTGGGGGGTATAAAATTCAGCACAATACACACAGGAGGTGCATACATCACCGCAACGACATCTGCGGGGAGTTGAAAATACTATTATTTACAGCACCTTCCGGAAATAGGCTTTTTTTTTTAATGCAAATACACCGAAAAATGAGTGCAAATCTTGGCTTAAAGAGCCCATTTGTTCAACAAGTCACCTCAAAAATACCTCCCAAAGTTGATTTACTGAAACTATAACTGCCTCGGTCCAAGGGTCAGTGCTGGTGCTTAAAGCTCAGGGGGACTTTGGCCCAGATCACAAATAACCAAGAGGTGGAGGGACAGGACGACAGCAGGCACTTTGTCAAAGTTTAATGGATGATGAAGGCTGGATAACAAACTCAGGGGACACAAACTCTGCCTTCATTTCTTCATTGCTCAATTCCGTCTAGGCCAAGCTTCTTTCTGTACATTTGTGCAGTTAAAAAAAAAAAGGTATGATCTAAAATGGAATTGACAAAAGTTCCAAATATACATAGTTTTTCTGATCATATCATACAAGCCATTCCAGTCTATTGAAATCCACTATGTACACAATGTATACCCCAGGGGTTTTCTGTACATGCGTGTGACCGGAGTCTCAAACTCCACACAGTAAATGAAACAGCTGCGGTATACAAACAGAACGTGATGTTGTGGAGCGAACAAATCATTGATTACAGAGTGTCAGCCAGCAACAGAACACAAAATAATGCTGCAGATCTTTTTCTTGATATGAAGCACCACATCAAACCCTTTTTGGTGGTGAGGTCGACATACGTGTACGTGTCTCACAGTGCATGTTCCAGGCACATCATGGTAAGTAAACATGGTCTTGAAGTGGCGAAGAGGCTCCAATTCAAGATCGTTTGGACTCTTGATTGTGCGCATGGCAACCTCGGGGCTTTTAAGATGTTGACGCGGTCACGTTTTGGTCCAGGAACCTCGAGGTCTCATTTGTTGCAAGCACCTCTGAGACATATTTACATTTGTGCTGTTAAAAAGGATTTAGTCAGTATTGCCCATACCCCATGGACATTCCCATTCCCAGACCAAGGCCAAGCCCCAGGCTCTCCCTCAGTCCCCTTAGCTGCTCCTCTCCTAGCCGGATCTTGTCCTCCAGCTGTTTCTGCTCCACCAGCAGGGCGGCTTTCATTTTCACAAAGTGGCTGAGGGAGACAAAGGCGTGTAAAATGAAAGTACCGTATTTTTCGGAGTATAAGTTGCACCGGCCGAAAATGCATAATAAAGAAGGAAAAAAACACATATAAGTCGCACTGGAGTATAAGTCGCATTTTTTGGGGAAATTTATTTGATAAAACCTAACACCAAGAATAAACATTTGAAAGGCAATTTAAAATAAATAAAGAATAGTGAACAACAGGCTGAATAAGTGTACGTTATATGACGCATAAATAACCAACTGAGAACGTGCCTGGTATGTTAAAGTAACAGAGTCATTCAAATAACTATAACATATACAAACCCCGTTTCCATATGAGTTGGGAAATTGTGTTAGATGTATATATAAACGGAATACAATGATTTGCAAATCATTTTCAACCCATATTCAGTTGAATATGCTACAAAGACAACATATTTGATGTTCAAACTGATAAAACATTTTTTTTTGTTGCAAATAATCATTAACTTTAGAATTTGATGCCAGCAACACGTGACAAAGAAGTTGGGAAAGGTGGCAATAAATACTGATAAAGTTGAGGAATGCTCATCAAACACTTATTTGGAACATCCCACAGGTGAACAGGCAAATTGGGAACATGTGGGTGCCATGATTGGGTATAAAATTAGATTCCATGAAATGCTCAGTCATTCACAAACAAGGATGGGGCGAGGGTCACCACTTTGTCAACAAATGCATGAGCAAATTGTTGAACAGTTTAAGAAAAACCTTTCTCAACCAGCTATTGCAAGGAATTTAGGGATTTCACCATCTACGGTCTGTAATATCATCAAAGGGTTCAGAGAATCTGGAGAAATCACTGCGCGTAAGCAGCTAAGCCCGTGACCTTCGATCCCTCAGGCTGTACTGCATCAACAAGCGACATATCACCACATGGGCTCAGGAACACTTCAGAAACCCACTGTCAGTAACTACAGTTGGTCGCTACATCTGTAAGCGCAAGTTAAAACTTTCCTATGCAAGGCGAAAACCGTTTATCAACAACACCCGGAAATGCCGTCGGTTTCGCCGGGCCTGAGCTCATCTAAGATAGACTGATACAAAGTGGAAAAGTGTTCTGTGGTCTGACGAGTCCACATTTCAAATTGTTTTTGGAAACTGTGGACGTCGTGTCCTCCGGACCAAAGAGGAAAAGAACCATCCAGATTGTTATAGGTGCAAAGTTGAAAAGCCAGCATCTGTGATGGTATGGGGGTGTATTAGAGCCCAAGACATGGGTAACTTACACATCTGTGAAGGCGCCATTAATGCTGAAAGGTACATACAGGTTTTGGAGCAACATATGTTGCCATCCAAGCAACGTTACCATGGACGCCCCTGCTTATTTCAGCAAGACAATGCCAAGCCACGTGTTACATCAACGTGGCTTCATAGTAAAAGAGTGCGGGTACTAGACTGGCCTGCCTGTAGTCCAGACCTGTCTCCCATTGAAAATGTGTGGCGCATTATGAAGCCTAAAATACCACAACGGAGACCCCCGGACTGTTGAACAACTTAAGCTGTACATCAAGCAAGAATGGGAAAGAATTCCACCTGAGAAGCTTAAAAAATGTGTCTCCTCAGTTCCCAAACATTTACTGAGTGCTGTTAAAAGGAAAGGCCATGTAACACAGTGGTGAACATGCCCTTTCCCAACTACTTTGGCACGTGTTGCAGCCATGAAATTCTAAGTTAATTATTATTTGCAAAAAAAAAAAAACGTTTATGAGTTTGAACATCAAATATCTTGTCTTTGTAGTGCATTCAATTGAATATGGGTTGAAAAGGATTTGCAAATCATTGTATTCCGTTTATATTTACATCCAACACGATTTCCCAACTCATATGGAAACGGGGTTTGTAGAACATGCTATACATTTACCAAACAATCTGTCACTCCTAAGCGCTAAATCCCATGAAATCTTATACGTCTAGTCTCTTACGTGAATGAGATAAATAATAATATGTGATATTTTACGGTAATGTGTTAATAATTTCACACATAAGTCACTCCTGAGTATAAGTCGCACCCCCGGCCAAACTATGAAAAAAACTGTGACTTATAGTCCGAAAAATACGGTACTCATCTGGAAAAAATGTTGATGGTGTTTAGTACCTGTAGTCTCTGTGCTGGTCCGGGGACAGACAGCGGGCCAGGGCCCGGCTGACAGCCTGCTCCCTGCGGTCGACGTGGTCCTTCAGGTCCTGGGCCTCTGACAGCTGCCTCATGAGCTGGCGCTTCTTCTCCAACAGGGGGAGCTACACAGCAGCCATTGAAGAGAAGTTCAACATCAAAGTTTTACACAAGGAGTATTGCCTGACCCGCTCCCTCACCCTCTCATCTTCTTCAGTGTCCGGGTCCAGCGTGTCCAACGTGGTCTCCACCCTGAGCAGGCGGGCCGACAGCGACAGCAGCAGGCTGACCACCTTGTCCAGGTCGCCGATGAACATGCGAAACTTGTCCACCTCGTTGGCCTTGCACGCGGCCACGGCCATGCTCTCGACGTCCTCGCCCAGCTGCGTGTTGGCACGGATGTCGTCCTGAAGTCCACGCTGGGCTTCCCTCAACACTCCCAGCTTCTTGCGCAGGCTTTCCATCAGCTGTCTCTGCGCCCAGCAAACACACGCAGATCAATCAAGGGAACACAACCATGAACTGAAGACTTTAGGGGACGTGCAGCGGCTTAAGAAAAAGAAATAATAACATTGCCAACTTTTTTTGAGCACATATCGTATTTGAGAACTATCTCGTCACCAGACAAATAAGTTGTATGAATAGCATCTGGTGGATACCCAGCTTAATTATGAACAAGTACACATTATTTGCCACAAAATATGCTCTGGAGAGTCATTTCTTTGTGGCGGAGAGGAAGCCCTAACCACATGATCAGGCCCCCCGCGTCCCTTAAGACAGAACACGCGCTGTGCACAAAGCAAAGTTTTGCACAAAGCGCTCGTAAAATGTCAAATGACAGAGCGCTTCTTATGAAATTTTACCGCAAACACATACCTAGCCGCTTCCTGCTCCATCACAGTGTAAATCCTTGTTTTGTAAGGCAAAGTTGATTTATACATTTATGTCTTTAAATTAGGACTGGGCGATATGGACGAAAAAGTATATCTCAATGTATTTTTACTTAAACGAGATATTTGATATGTATCTCGATGTGGGGGTTAAATCTCCAAAAATGATTCCCAGGCGTGGCCACCGCTGCTGCTCACTGCTCCCCTCCCCTCCCAGGGGGTGATCAAGGGTGATGTGTAAAATGCAGAGAATAATTTCGCCACACCTAGTGTGTGTGTGACAATCATGGGTACTTTCGGTAAAAGTATACATATAAAGATATTCATTTTTGAGCGATATTCAGTGAAATTGAAGTGAATGACAACTGAACAACAGTCAGTGGCACTTTTATTAACCCAGTTAGTCAAGATGGGTATTAACAGCACAGAAAAATAAATTGTTTAAGTAGCATAGAATTACATAACATAAATAAAATTGAAAAATATTATTTCTACGTAAAATAAATAACATAGCTGTGCAAATAAAACAATGTATCAAACTCAGATAAAAAAAATGGTTTTATTTTATTTAGGCACTTTGTGATTTCCCTTCCTGGTTTGATGACTCGCACTATCTTGCCTCTGATTGGCCTGTCCCTAACCAATCATGACTCATCATAGTAAACAACCAACCAATCATAGATGTTCTTATACGTGCAAGCATGTCTTGGAAGGAGGAAAAGGAGGGGTTTAGTCGCTCATAGAGGGGGAGCGAGGGAAAACACAACAAATAAGTGGCGTTTGGTCATTTTAACGTGAAATAAATTATATCGATATGACGATATTTTCTTAATTCATATCTTGTTTAAAAATATATCGATATATCTTACAAACTCAATATATCGCCCAGCCTTACTAATTTTTTTAACAATTTCTTTAAACGGATGGAATTAAAGTTTAATTATAAAAATATACATGCAATTTCACATAAATAAAAAAGTGTGGAAAAAAAAGTGTAATGGGGAGGGGACCCCCCCCCCCTTCTGAGGGGTGTGCCACACTTTGAAAACACCTGGCCAAGAAGACATGCAGGAAGCAACAGTGTGGTCACCTTGTAGGTGAGCTCGTCCTCGCCATGCTCCTTGTTATCACTGAAGTCCTTCATCTGGGACAGGAGCTGAGCCTTGGCCGCCGACGTGCTGTAATAGGACGAGCAGCTTGAACTCGCGCCGGAACGCCTGCTGGAAAAGACCGAAATAGTTCTCCGTGACAAGCTGGTACAAGACGACGTAAAAATGAAAGCATTTGGAAGATCTGTAGTCAAAAAAGTGAAAAAGAGAGATTATCTGTAAAAGGTTGTGGCGAAGGAGCCAGTTAGGCATTGTCAAATGAAGTGGTCTCACACACACACACACACACGCACGCACACACACACACACACACACACACACACACACACACACAAACACGCACACACACACACACACACTCTTGCATTTGTTACCTTCTTGAGACCTCTGAAAAATTCCTACCTCTCTAGGAGCACCCTTTATAGATATATAAATATTTGTATTGACAACATTAATAATATATACATACTATGCAAATATATTAGCTTTTTTGTAACGTGCTTAAGGCCGAAGACAAACGAGTCACGGACCACAGATGGCCCCTGTGCCGCACTTTGGGCAACCCAGCTGTAGAAGCCAACTGTTAATGTGCCACCATAGTCTTAGTACCGTAGTGTATTTGTTCATCCTACGGTCACATATGGGACGCGGGTAGTCTTACGTCAGCACCGGAAGTCGTAAAATCAGCTGTTCACCTGGCGGGTTTTTAGGGGGATGAATAGGGAAGTCCTTCTTTAGCTGACGTCTTGTTTTAATATATATTGCTGCCTTTGCACCTGTCAATCAATCAATCAATCAATGTTTATTTATACAGCCCTAAATCACAAGTGTCTCAAAGGGCTGCACAAGCCACAACGACATCCTCGGTACAGAGCCCACATAAGGGCCTGTAAATGTTTACTTTTGTATGCACATTAAATCAACAAAAAATCCTGACTTTGGAGCAATGTTCACGGACTCTAGTATTTGGCTCTCTATTAGATGCAATGGTTTTCCGTATTGGGACCATGATTTCGGTCCTAACTTTTTCACCAGTCCTCATATGGAAGGCACTTTTCCTTGTTCATGTTTCAAGAAGGGTAGAAATACAAGAACACACACACACACACACACACACACACACACACACACCTATCCAAGCTGTCCGTGTTGTGCTGTGCATTGAGGAAGGCGCCCCTCCATCTCTCTGTGCCCGAGTCGCCCTCACTGCCTTGGAGCAAGAGCTCCTCCAGGCTCAGCCCCTCCCTGCCGCTCTCCAGCTCTTCCTCCACAGAGCCGATCTCCTCCATCCTGGCTTCGCCCACCGGCTCGGCCGGTATGTCCGTCAAGGTGTCGATGTCCGTCTCCATGACGGTGACAGGCAGCGCAAAGCAAGGGAGCTCGCTGGTGACCAGCTCATCCTCGACAGGTAGTCCCTCGTCCTCCTGGAAGTCATCGATGTCTGTTTCCAAGGGGACATCCAGTTCTGCCTCCAGGCTGTGCGAGGGGCTCGGGCTGAGGGTAGTCACTGATTCTGTTCCTGTTTCTGTGGGTCTTGGTAGGTCCAGACTGTGCTGTTGCTGCTTGTAGTCCAGGACAAAAGAGGCATCAGAAGGTAAGACACCACCGAGGTGTCCATCTTTCAAGATAGGTGAACATGCATTGTGGCTCGGAATTCTGGGAGAGGGTGTTGTGTCCCACACAGCTTCAGGACTCAAGTTGGCCAGTGGTTTGGGAAGATCACTTTGACTGGTGTCTGACTCAGATAGATCGTCTAGACACAAAATCTCAGTTGGCACTGTGACCGTCTCATGTTGCTGAAAGTACAAGTTCCCCCCCCGCTCCCGAGGGGATAGCACCACAGGCCTGAAGGCCTGCCTGCAGAACATGGGACTGGGTGGGGCAGTTGAGAAGGAACGCTCCGAGAACTGATGCTGACTGGACGAGGTGTGGGGAAAAGCGGGTTCACAGGGCAGAGGTTGGTGGCGGCTGCAGCGTGGGCAGCTCTCGGCCACTTCCTGTCTCTGCGGGGGGAGGCTGTACGACCTCTGTCGGGACGGTTCAACACTCAGATGCTCAGTGGAGGGATGCTGTGGAGGCGCTGTAGAAGAAGAGCAGAACAGCATGTGGTGGGACGCACGCCTACGGTGGAACTGCTCCCACTTGGGGGGCGGTGGTCTCGGGGGAGGGTTTTTCTTTCTGCGGGTCAACTGTGCGCTGTGTACAGTGTCCCCCCGGACAACAGCTGGTCTTTCTTCAACTTCGCGCAGTGTCTGGCTGACCGTCGGGGAATATGCTGTCCAGTGCTGGTTGAAGCGGAGATCATTTTCAGACATGGCGCGACCCCTGTGAGAGAGGGGAGCCACTGTGTGTCCATTGCAACTGTCCCTGCCGCTGTCTAGCTGCCCGGAGTTCCATGATCCCTGGTGGGGAGCCTCTTGGTGTTGCTCTCGTCTCCAGCTACTGTAGTCCCTAAGTTGTGGGGAGATAATAAACACAAGAAGATTAGCCAAAATGCAACAGTAGTTGTGTCTGCCTATGTAGCGCGGTAACTCATGCATGTGCTAACAAACAGCAATCCCTCACACAGCCACATATCGTTAGGATCATATTTTAAGCATGAATGATTGTTTGGCTTTGCACACTTAAACCTCATTACAGCCAGACGACAGCCAAGCATGACTGAGCGGGATTTCCTGCCAACTCCCTCCCGCCCCAAAGTCTCCAGGGACTCACATAGGAACAATCAAGACAAATATGACGTGAAGATGCTTTGACCTTCCTCTCGCTCCATCCGAAAGACAGAATCAGACATATGTTGGACCATGGAACCCGCATATGACATACAATGTGTTTATATGAAATGGAAGGGTCTCACCTCTCCGTCAGGCTGTACTTCCTGTTCAGCTTACTTGTTTCCTGTTGCCGGGCAGGATACTGCGCCTGTGGAGGACATTTAAAGGTAATTACCCCACAAATAATCCAACTAGTATGAAGCACAGGGAAGTCTTCCGACAATGTAAGTATTGAATCTGAAAGTATTCGGTACATAGTTTGTATTAAAAGGTTCCCAGAACTATCAAGAGTTCAAATTAGGCTATACTCCCCGCACCTCCTTCAAAGGTCTTAAATTTTAGGTTTGTGGTTAAAATGAGATCCAACACTAGCATATTCACAGACACAAGCATCCGTTGTTGATTCCATAAAGTATTTTAATGATCCGCAGAGTTGGCAATCAAAACATTAAGACTCTGACCTCATATAAGATACAAGACACAACTTCAACAGATCAACCACAAGCCACTTGGGCCAAAAACCCTCTCTGGTGCTGGTCAGTCCAGTTCAGTGGAAATCTCTTTCTCCAATACAGAGCATCCGCAGTGTTTTTGTTTCAAATTGTTAAGATTTGAGGAGAGTGGCTTGTGCTGAGAAAACCAGCACTTGGGCCAGAAGTCGGTTTTACTTTGCAGAACAAGAGTTTAAGGGTGTGCTGTGCTTGGGGCCCGCTTCACACCGTTTGGCTATGATCTGCACTCGGGTTCGAAACACTTCTGCTCCTTTAGCCCAATTAGAAGAGGTGGGCTAGGGCACGGTATGATTGCACACACATGCACGCTGTGCAGCGGAGTCATAGAATGACTGTAATGTGGTCGCTTTTGCTAGTTTTGAATACGGTAAATAACCAAAATAAATAATAGAAATTAGAGATGCCCGATAAATGCGTTAAAATGTAATATCGGAAATTATCGGTATCGTTTTTTTAAATTATCGGTATCGGTTTATTTTTTTTATTAAATCAACATAAAAAACACAAGATACACTTACAATTAGTGCACCAACCCCAAAAACCTCCCTCCCCCATTTACACTCATTCACACAAAAGGGTTGTTTCTTTCTGTTATTAATATTTCTGGTTCCTACATTATATATCAATATAGATCAATACAGTCTGCAAGGGATACAGTCCGTAAGCACACATGATTGAGGGTGCTGCTGGTCCACTAATAGTACTAACCTTTAACAGTTAATTATACTAATTTTCATTAATTATTAGTTTCTATGTAACTGTTTTTATATTGTTTTACTTTCTTTTTTATTCAAGAAAACGTTTTTAATTTATTTATCTCATTTTATTTATTTTTTTTAAACAGTACCTTATCTTCACCATACCTGGTTGTCCAAATTAGGCATAATGATGTGTTAACTCCATGACTGCATATATCGGTTGATATCAGTATCGGTTGATATCGGTATCGGTAATTAAAGAGTTGGACAATATCGGAATATCGGATAGCGGCAAAAAGCCATTATCGGACATCCCTAATAGAAATACTCAAAATATTCTAAAAACCAACGCACGCTTGCTCTCCCGCAACTACATTTGTGTGCGTAAAAATATGCATTTAATTCATGCGATCCTTGAAGTCTTTTGCCCGGTCTGAGTGCACCCTAAAACTGGCGACATCATAGTTTTTCACACTTTAGATGAGTGGTCGCCTTTTGAGAGCTACTTTTGCAAAAGAGATACACATTTTTGTAACAGTTAATTTCATAGCTTGTTTCAACCCAAATAAACTAATCAAGTATGTATTGCAAGAACAATAACACCGTTTTGATATCCTCAACTCCCACATTACATTGAAACACACAAAAAACTGTCTCGTTCATCTCCATCTTGGATTTTCAATATGCATCGCTTTCTGGGATTACTCACATTACAGTTTGAGTCAGAAGGAGAAGTTCCTTATTAAGCAAGCAATAGCTAATCAGTAACTTGAAAATGCACCGACATACAAGCTTCAAATGATTCGGATATGACAGGCAGTCATTATTTTACGTACCCTTTACATAGACAGTGTAACTAAAATGAAAAAAACACTAACCATCTAGGACTGCATCTATAGATTATTTTAGTAATCAAGTAAGCTATCGATTAGTTTGTTTGATTGATCAATAAATTGGATAAAACCCACAAAATGCCCTCATGCATGTTTTAGGAAAAATAGTTTAAAAAACAAAACAAATTTTCAGCGAGCCATAACCTTCATGCTTTTTTCTAATAAATACACATACCTGTAATCAACATTGAAAGTGCACGTTTAACATGTGTGCAATAATAATAATAACAATAAAAAACTCCTTAGTGTTGGCAGGGCACACAGATCACACAAAATTGTGTTGCCAAAACGGTGATGAGTGTTGATAAATCACATTGCGCATGATAAATATTTATATTCACATTTTCTCCTCCCAGTATTGTGTGAGTTTTGATGATCAGAGACGCAAAATGGATTGTACGCCTTATTCTGCTGACTTAAGAGACACAATCCACTTTGCACACATTTAGTCGATCATCTTCGCGTGTGCTATCAGGTTTGCACGTGTTTTAGCTATACCTAACCCCGCCCACCTCAAACGACGCACGGAGGGGGGGGGGGGGGGGGGGGGGGGGTAGCATGGGTGTATAATGCAGTCCGGAAGAGTTAGGGATGCATGGGATTCTGGGTATTTGTTCTGTTGTGTTTATGTTGTGTTACGGTTCGGATGTTCTACCAAAATGTGTTTGTCATTCTTGTTTGGTGTGGGTTCACATTGTGGCGCATATTAGTAAGAGTGTTAAAGTTGTTTATATCGCCACCCTCAGTGTAACCTGTATGGCTGTTGACCAAGTATGCCTTGCAGTCACTTACGTGTGCAGGCAGAGGCCGCTTACAATATGTAACCGGTCTGGCACGCTGTTAGTACAGGCTGAAGAGGGTGCAAATGGAAGTGCCATCACGGCACGCCCTTATTAGTGTTATTTGGGTGAAAATCAGCAGACATTCAAGAGGATAGTAGCCCTGAATTACGGGAATCTCCCGGAATAATCGGGACGGTTGGCAAGTATTACGCTGTCATGCGCCATTCATATAAAACTCGCAGGCCGCACTAACATTAAATTTTCATATTAAGGTGCGGGCCGCAAAATAACGTCTCCCGGGCCGCGTGTCTGAGACCCCTGGCAAATCAAAAAAAAACTTTGTATGCAGTGTTATTTCATTTTAAAATTTCAAAAGAGTTTTGTGGCTCCCATTGTTTTCTTTAATTTGTGAAACGGGTCAAAATGGCTCTTTGAGTGGTAAAGGTTGCCGACCCCTGGTATAAAGTTAAGTTAGGTTAAATGAAATTATTATTGTTATTATTAATTATTATTATTATTATTATTTATCTTACGGTATATAAAAAATAATATTGAGCAAAATTTAATTGAAATATTGTCGATGTGGCCCTCCAGCAGTGCTCGGGTTGCTCATGCGGCCCCCGGTAAAAATGAATTGCCCACCCCTGATCTAGACAGTGTACATACAAACACAAGACCAATGTTTTACACATCAGTTCACATTTAACTTCCCTCCCTGCTTGGCACTCAGCATCAAGGGTTGGAATTGGGGGTTAAATCACCAAAAATGATTCCCCGGGCACGGCACCGCTGCTGCCCACTGCTCCCCTCACCTCCCAGGGGGTGATCAAGGGGATGGGTCAAATGCAGAGGACAACTTTCACCACACCTAGTGTGTGTGTGACCATCATTGATACTTTAACTTTGTCTGTGAAACTTGTGACGCTGCTTGCAATGCAGATTACAGGCTATCAGCCTCCCATTGAAAGTTGACTTGGCAAAGCCCTCACAAACCGCTGAAAGTCAATAGTACCAATGAGGGAAGACTTACTTCTGTCGGAGTGTAGCTCCTTCGGTGCAAACATGGCTGTGACGGTTGGTTAACTGGGTAGAATGCAGATCGTGGGACTTGACTTATGCTGCGAGACTTGTGTTGCGGGTTCTGGTCGTGAATGTCGTGATCTCTTTCTCTGTCGTAAGAACTGCTGAACAACTCTTTTCTTTCTCGCTGCAGCTCTTCCTCTCTTTCTTTGTTAAGACGTTCCTTTTCCTTTGCCCTCTCCAACTCAAGCTCCATCTCACGTTCCATTTCCCATCGTCTCACCCTCTCCTCACGTTCCTTCTCCCTGAGCCTCTCTCTTTCTATTTGTAGTTCCCCCTCCTGTCTTTCCTTCTCCTGCTGCATCTCCATTTCTCGCAACATTCCATCCCTCTCCTGCTCCCTGGATCTCTCCTCCCATGTTCTCATTTGGTCCCTCTCCTTCTCCTGTGGTCTCTCCCGTCTGTTACACACTGATGGCCTCCCGGCTTTCATTGGGTTTGGAAGCAGGGTTTTTTCTTGCTGTAGCCCCTCCTGGTAGGAGTATCTCCTTTGGTTTGTACACTGAACATGCTCCACCTCCTGGGACTTCCTCTGTGTGCGACCCGACAGACTAGACACCTTTGATCCCGCAATGGACTTGCTTGTCTCCTCAAAAAACTTCCTCCTGTCTGCAAATGGAAGGATGTCAGAGTCCTCCATCCGAGAACAGGAAGAGGAGCGACCACCAGGGGGGTTGGAAGAGGAGGTAAAGGCACACGCCCCGTGCCTTGACTGGGTGACTCCTAACATGCTATCTCCAACAACTCCATGCAATCTGCTTGGTTTTGGTTCTGGCTGGAGCTTATGCTCAGGAGTCCAACGCCATCGGCGAGCTTTGCCCGCAGGAGCTGGCTCCTCCACAACTCGGACACTAACACCAAAATTAGGCATTCGTGGGTCCAAAATCTGAACGGCTGTCATTGTGGATGGAGGCTGAGCAGTCAGATCATCACAGTTTGTTTGACATGAAGTGTTTGGTTTCTCATCTAGTACTGTGTCTAATGGACTAGCAGTTGATGCAAACACAACTTTGGTGGTTCTTTCTTTGACTGCAATGTCCGCATCTTCACGCTCCTCATGGAGATCTGTACCCTCCTCTTCTTGAACAGTTTCACCACTAGAAAGTAACCCTCCAGGGCCACGGCTACTCTGCAGTTGAGCCTTCTTCTTCTGGATCTCATTTCGAAGGTTGGTTGCAAAGCGTTCACTGCGGCGGCGATTTCGACGATGGTATTTTGATGACTTTTTCATGGTAGCTTCGACTGGGGCATTTTCCTCAGATTTTTCACTCCCTCCTCTGCTCTCATCTGCACTTCGCTCCTCCATTAAAGTGTCGACACTTGCAGCAGCACTGAGAGGCTGAAAATCTTGTACAAGTAATTGATTAGACCCCAAAATACCCTGTACTGATGGCTCTGTTGTCTCCTCAGGTACACTCACAGAGCGACCCCAAGGGAGGTGATGCTGAATCAGAAGAAGGGACTTGCCGTGTACTCCCATTCCATTTTCCACTTCCAACTCCAAGAACACAGATCCAGGGGTTGAGCAGCGGCTTCCGTCCGTTTTGTTTGGTGGATCCAGAGAATGACTGTTTGAGGGTTGTTGGTCTTTCATCAGGCATGGTGGTACACAAGACCACTTGGTGCTACATGTGGGATCTGATTGACTAGAAAGCTCTCGTGAGGAGTTTTCACTGTTAAACTGCTCAAACTGAAGTTGTGGGACATACTTAGGGTCATTTTGCTGGTTTAGACCTGTACAAGTGTGCTTGGTCTGAGAGTGCATGGCATGAGAGAGTCCCTGAGCCTCCTTTGAGGGTTCTGAAGAAACCAGAGATAACCCAACAGGGTCACAGAAGTGATCTGTCGTTGTTTTGTCACTGTAGTCTTTTTGAGCACTCATTGTGCTACTAAGTTGTTCATTTTGGCTATCATGTCTAGTATTACCTTCTTCTACTTGAAGGAAGCCATTATGAATTCCTGGTCTATCATTTGGAGAAGACGTATTGTCATTAAAGAAACAAGGAACACTGCACATTTCAATTGGAGCGGAAGCACAGCGTTTGTTTGGAAGATTAGGGCAAGTCCTGGTTGTTTTAAAACTGTCATTTCTGTTTGGAGACTGAGTGTGAGTCAATTTTCTTTCTGATCCATCTTCCCCATTTCTTATGATATCACACTCTACCCCCCTTGTTTCCTCCTCATAAGAAAAGGAAGAAGGCCTTTCTTTCACCTCTACAGGCCTCGGCCTTGGCCTGGTCAGTGATCTGGATTTCAATCCAATCAGCTGCGCTCCATTCGGTGCCTCGCCGGATGAACTACAGAGGGTTGCAGTATCCCTACCAGGAAAGGCAAAACAAGGCGGCCCCAGGCTATGGAAGAAGTTGTCCATGGAATACACGTCACCAGGCCGAAGCGGCACTGTAGCGTAATCAGATGTGTTGGAGCTGGCAGAGAAGGAACTATAGGCAGAGTCTCTTTTGTTGTTGATGAGCGCTGGGTCGACGGGGGAACTGAGGGAGTCTGAGTAAGACTGTGTGACGGGCGTGGGCGTATCCAAGCTCTCCATGGAGCCCAGGGAACTGCTTCGATCTGTAGATGAGTACGGCCTAGACAGCTGACCCCACTGCATAGGCAAATCACTGCAAGGATAAGGAGAAATTATTCAATTTGGTATTTTATAACATTCCTAATAAAGGAATGGAAACACAGAACTACCAATAGGACTGGGAATCTCAGGGTACCTCTTGATATGATAGGAAATGTGATAAATTGTTCACGATAATGATAGGAAATGTGATACATGGTTCACGATAATGACAATATTGTGAACCAACCATCCCCAAAAAATCTAAATACTATGTAGCTTAATTTGTACAAACAAAATTTAATGACACTGTTTTCAGTAAGTACAATATAACTTTAAACAGGATTTCATATAGTGGTCTGAAAAACACTATTTCAAAATCAATTTATATAAAACCACATTTCTTCTCTCAAGTAGAGCAAATCTATTATGTAAAAACATTAAAATATTTAGTATTTACCGTACACAGTTCAATAATAAATACAAGTAGTCTAGATTATGGTTGCACTGATTAAAGGGTCTGTTTGCAACATTTACACAGCCAACTTTTCAATGTATATTACACATTATATCCTGCCCTCTCACTGCTTTTCGTACGTAATGACGTAATTATGTACGTACGCAACACATGCACGCGTGTTAGCTTTTTGTGTTGTTGGCTAATAATAGCAATTTGGATAGCTAGCGTTAGCTGCGTGTACGTGTTGATGAGACTGGGTGGGTGACCACCGGTAAAAATGGTTATTATATAAACTGTGTAATTGTAAAAAATATAGTAATTGTCAAATACATGTGTTCTGTTAAACCACCAATGGTAGCCGGTGGTGTTCTTGTTATATTTTTTGTTACTGTGAGGAAATCAATTAATTAAATTATTTGGATTACATTTATATTCTGTTGCTTCGATTAATCGTTTAGTGAGTGTGACAAATAAACATTTATGAAATCCGGACTGCATGGACTGCCTTTTTCATACTTTCATTTCACTTTCATTAATGCACACATGTTAAAAGTGCAATATCAATGTGGATGATGTGTATTCATTAAAAAAAGAATGAAGGTTATGGCAAGCAGAGAAATCTATGTTTGTTGCAAACTATCCATCCATCCATCCATTTTCTACCGCTTATTCCCTTTTGGGGTCGCGGGGGGCGCTGGAGCCTATCTCAGCTACAATCGGGCGGAAGGCGGGGTACACCCTGGACAAGTCGCTACCTCATCGCAGGGTCAACACAGATAGACAGACAACATTCACACTCACATCCACACACTAGGGCCAATTTAGTGTTGCCAATCAATATCCGTAAAATACGCATTGACGCTCTAAAGCGTGTTTTAACAGATCACTTCATTAATCAATCAAACTAATTGATAGAAGACTCAATTACAAAAATAATTGATAGCTGCAGCCTTAGTCTAAATGAATAGGGATAAAGTTGAAGTTAATTAAAACAATTATCTTACATTCATTGTAATCTGGAAAAATAATGTTACAAAATTAGATTAATCTGTTGCTTTCTTCGATGACAGTAGTTACTGTCTCTTTGAGAATACATCTGAACAGATCGGCTGAGATAAGCGCTAATGAAGGATTAAGCCCCACAGTTTTCTTACGGTTATGTTTGAAGGGAAATATGAGACCCGTGGTATATATTTCACTTTACACGAGAGTACTGTGTTTTACTACATCAATAAAGCACACAAGAAAGCCAAGGTGTTTTTTGGATCTCACCACCCACAATGGTGACTGGACTCAACAAGGGGGGTTGATTATTGAAGAAGGGAACAAATTAAAATTTATATTATAAAGATAAATATCGTTATAGTTGACCATATCAATACATAGTCACACTCCTACTCCCAAACATCAACAAATATAAAAGGTTTAATGCATTCTGCCAGGAGGAAGTCCACACGGTCCCTCTTATTAACACTACAGCGTCGATACACAAGTTCTACATCCATTTGTGAAAATAAAAATACAAGTAGCATTCAATTTTGAAACAAGATGTTTTCCCAAAAGACAAATTATATATTTCTTCAAATGTCATATACATCTAAAAGCTGGGGAATCTGGTTCCAATAACTCCGAAAAGGGAACCACAATAGTCCTCTGTGTTTTTAAAGAGCGCTCAAGGATGACTCTTTTAGTCTGATCTGGATTTCCTCCTCATCAACTCAGACTGCCATAAGTCCAGTTCTCCTAAGTCCTCACCTGATTCCCCACATCCTCTGTCTTTTATCCCTTTTCGAAATCCTTGTATTACACCAACCCATCTATCTTCTTTTGAACTATTTTACTTCTGAAAAAGAGTCGAATGGTCAGGTTCCTATGAGACTGTGGTAGCAAAATGTCAAAAAAGATACTAAGAACAAGGCAAGACAATTTCACAGAGACCATGTAGAAAGCAGTGTGGACTTACTTACATGCGGTAAATATTGTGGTTGCACAACGAAGTGAGCGGCAAAGCCAACACAACCAAAACAACCCAGACAAGAACCTGATTTCAACCCCTTGCCTTCTGGTCATATCACTTTCATTGTGCGCTTTCCGCTTGTGCTTAAATTGCAGAGAATTTGCCAAAAATCACAGGGTTGCGGTTTGCTAATCCATGTGTGAATGTAAAAAATCCAAGAGTTTCCACTCAATCTATCCAAACGATAGGTCACTGCTGCTTTAATGACATTTCTATTGGGTAACTCGTTATAGGCCTACATGAGAAAAATCATCTCTGAGGGGATGTGAAAAAAGAAAGCAAGGGCTGCTGTATATATCTGAACTGGATGAGAGCATGAGGAAGAGAGCAAATGAGAGGAAATGACAGTGACTCCTGCGCAATGAGGCCCAGCATGGAACATGCGAACGGGCCGGTGGACGTAGGCAAACCAGTGGGAAACAAGGCGTGTGTGCTCAGATGCAGCATATTTCTTTTGGCCTAACAACACACACACATACACACACACACACACACACACACACACACAGAGATGCCGAGCGTACAAAAATTCTGAGACATGTACAGTTTACTGGACGTCTTCCTCCCTTTGTCCACATGTACTTGGAGTCACAAGCCATTGTGCACATTCCCACACAGATGTTGCCATCTTAACCACAATCCAGTCTAAAAGAGGTGCATGATATCATTGATTCATATCAGACAGGGAACAGTAAAGCATTGATGAAGAACAAAGACATTAAAGCAATCTTTTTGTTGTGAGTCACAATACAAACACTGAAGTTCCCGTTTCCTCTAAAGGATCCACGGTTTAGCCTGATGAGGTCATCATACAAATAAGACTACATGACTTCTTCTTTTGAAGATATACAACAAAAGAAAACATTGGATAATCTTGTTAACACGCAAACCAGCAAAAGCTTCCTCACAAATTGGGTCAAACAGTTTTTAAAGTCTAAGTACTGGACTTTTTTTTGACCTGGTGGCTCGTTAAATTCCAGCAGTGTGGTTCCGATTCACCATAACTACTGTCTCGGTTGTTCAAGCATCCTAAGAGGATGTTCGCCGACATGGTCGTTTAAAACACAATGTCTGTGGAAATATCACACAGTAGCAGAAGTATCAGTGAAACAATTGAAGCCAAACAAAGCAACATGTAAAATTGATTAATCATTTAGCAAAATGAAAGCGCCACTGAGAACGGTCAGCTTGGTCCCCAGACAGACAAAGAACAGCTCACCAGGGGCAATCTGATTGGCTATCACACTGGATTGTTTGCGTAGTGGGTTAAAAATAGAACAAAGGGCTTCCTGCGTCAGTGGCGTTGACATTAAAATACAATGATGTCACTCGTTTTGTGGCGATGGTTGACTATCTGGGGACAAAAATTCCCACCAGGGGTGTGCTGAACAAGGACTACATTTACAGTTTGGCTGATGGAGTTAACTGCCTGAAAGATATGAGATTTCAAAGACTCACCTGTTGTCACTCGTGTGCCAGGCTAGTGTGTACGCGCCAGGATGGAGCTGCATGGCAGGAGGAGGGGGAGGCGGAGGGAGTGCGGGGTAGTCGACCGGTGGAGGGACGCAGGGTGGCGGAGATGGGGGCGGGGGCGGAAGGGGCAACTCGGACACCTTTGCCAATTGCCAGGAGTGAGGCCTGATGATTGGGATGCTGCGCCTGCGGAGATGTACAGGGAGAACAAACAGTCGTTCAAGTGTTCCATATAGCAAAACAGTGCCCAGAATTCTGCCCTGAGGGACACATATACTACATTACTGGATGACAATTGACATCAGAGACTGAACTGAATAAAAAACCTTGAGATATTTGAACTTGTTACGGACTGCCATGTCTTAGAGCAGAGTTAACACAAAGCCATTCTCCCTTTCTGGCCTTCGTGCGTCAGTCCGTTAGCACAGTGGTTCTCAAATGGGGGTACGCGTACCCCTGGGGATACTGGAAGGTATACCAAGGGGTACGTGAGATTTTATAAAAATGTCTGTCAAAAAGAACTGTGAAAAGAAATGCAAAAATGCAATATTCAGTGTTGACAGCTACATTTTTTTGTGGACATGTTCCATAAATATTGAAAATATAATATTGAAAGATTTATTTTTTTGTGAAGAAATGTTTAGAATTAAGTTCATGAATCCAGATGGATCTCTATTACAATCCCCAAAGAGGGCACTTTAATTTGATGATTACTTCTATGTGTAGAAATCTTTATTTATAATTGAATCACTTGTTTATTTTTCAACAAGTTTTTAGTTATCTTTATATCTTTTTTTCCAAATAGTTCAAGAAAGACCACAACAAATGAGCAATATTTTGCACTGTTATACAATTTAATAAATCAGAAACTGATGACATAGTGCTGTATTTTACTTCTGTATCTCTTTTTCAACCAAAAATGCTTTGCTCTGATTAGGAGGTACTTGAATTAAAAAAAATTTCACAGGGGGTACATAACTGAAAAAAGGTTGAGAACCACTGCGTTAGCACACTGTTGTTCTGTCGAGCCGTGTAGCCTCATCAAGTTGTGCTACCTGGCGTTACTGCAAATGTGTTTAATACCTGTTTGAAATGTTCTAACGGTCTGTTTTTGAAGGATTTTTTCACGTAACTATAATTTTTTTTACTAAATAAAGCTCTATAAGGGTATTATCGTATAATTTAGTGCAGCAAACAAAATACCGCAACAAATTTAATTAACTCATATTGTTGTGTTAACTTTGACAGTCCTAATGATTAGCTTAGACGCATTTTTCGACAAGTACATTTCTTTTTCCATACATGCTCCTGATTTTCAACAACATATGCAGCATTATAATGCAACTTGATATAAGATAGCTTATTTTGACTGGCAAATTGTATTCATCGATATATGTTGTGGAGTTGTGCACTCCGTAGGTGTGCGCAGTTCAACAGAACACCCTCACTTCTACAATGTTATATATCTTACTGTTATGTAACTGTGAAGGATACAATTGGCCTATTGGATGACTTAAGAAAAAGGCTTGACCACACCAAACTTAAACTCTCGGCCCCGGTTTGTCTCAGAATTAAAACAGATGGTACAGCCCTAATTGATTCTACTAAGAATTTAAATATGTGTGACCATTTTTGGGAAAAGAATGCCAGGTGTTATAAGCACTATAATTGAAAAGCAAAGGAGGTCTTTTTTCTGATGTTTGTGACAAAAGCAGAAACATTTTTAAGACCAACACTCCGCTTTTTTTTTACTGCTTCCGACTTCTTGAATATTGTGCCACAATGTGCCGAAAAAGAATTGAGGCGGGATTTTGTCATTGAGAAATATACAACAAGCACAAACCTGAACAACCACCTATTCCTTCTATTTTCAGCTGTTCAATAGGTGACAGTGCTAGTGTACGCAATGCTGAAACTGAGAAGCAAAATTTGAGTTCTAGAACTTTTTCGCTGTTGCCATGGTTCCTTGAGGATTTAAACGAGGTGCCAGTGAATTCCTGACTTGTTGAACTTGCATGCTCGGAGCTCTCAGAGTGTCTCGATGACAAAACTGAAGGATAAAAAAAGAACATTCTTAGAGTTGCTGAAAAGACTTTTGTTAAGGTTGCATTCAGGGACGTCCAGGAAGGCTCCATAATGTCTGTGGGCCCTTTCTTGGGTTTTTTATTTTATTACAAGACCCCGTGAACACAAGATAATGCTGGCTGATACTTTCTCTTTGTACACATCGAGCAAGGCCACAACAATGGCTACAAAGTTGAAATAATCTTGTGACCTAAGGGTGACCCTGTCACTTTGTGGACTGAAAACAATTCTGAAATTTTCCTATATGTATATTGAAACAATCTGCTGTGGAGGAGACAACAGCGAATTCCTCGAGCTTCTAACATCCAAAACAATCAGGAAATTCAATTAGGTAATAGCAGAATGAAATTAAATGTAAACAAAAATGTCCGAAAAAGTCTGATGAATCTGCCAGATGAAGAAAGACTGCTGGAATGTCCCACTTCATATTCAGAGGCTGCAACAGCTGACTGATAGCGCAAAGGTCAAGGCACATAATCTGAGTCACACACACAGTCTCAGTAGCAGCAACCCAGCCAATGCCGGAGGAAAATATTCGACATACTCTACACTAGACAACAAGGATGCAAACGATCAGAGCATTCGCTGTCAGAAGGAACTTTGATGACAAACCCACCGGCGTGTTGAGGAGAAATATCCACAGGCAAAGCGCTCCCAGCCAGCAAAATGCAAAGAGCCAGAAGGTCAAGTTCAACACGTTCACTGGAGAAGTCCAAACAATGGAGCCTCTCTGCTCACTTTCTAGGTTAAATCTCCTCCTCCAACAGTATGACAAGAGTGCCTGGCTATGACCACAAGGTGGGAGAAGCCTCTGTCCGTCCGAGGACCATGAGGCTGGGACTGAGAGGGAAAGTCCGAGGGTCGCTGCTCACATCCCCTCTCTCTCCTATTCCTTGCTTCCTCCTCACTTGTTCTTCTTGCTGAAAGACAAAACATGACTATTTCTCCCTCATGCGCTCACTCCCACCCGCTCGGTCGCTCTCTCTCTTTCTCATCTCATTCTTTGCCTGCCTTGCTCGCCCCCTCTCATGCAGGATGTGTGAGCCAGTCAGAGAGGAAGTATTGTGGAGGGCAGATAAAGTGGTGCACGTCTGCTAAAATAATAGCCAAGAGTCCCACATTGTTGTTGTTTGAAGGTGGGGGATTCAGAGGTACTTCCTGAAAGTCCATAAAAGAGCCCAAGAAACAGAAAGCGTAGGCTTTTTGCCATCAGAAAAAAATGTGGTGAAAGAAAGAATATAAGTAGGATGTGTGGTCTGAAAGAGAACAAAGTAGCATGAATTGAAATGAACTCGGACCAAACAATGATCTGCGTTGATAGATGAGCAGAAATCCCCATCTACTCATTTTCTACACAGCCTGTCCTCATTCGAGTTCGAGAGGGGTTGAAGCTTGTGCCAGCAGATTTTGGGGTGAAAGGTTGGGTACTCCCTGGTTTGGTCTCCAGTCAATCACAAGGTCTACAATTAGCCTAAAATCCATGTTTTTGGGACTTGGGAGGAAGCCAAAATGCCCGAAAAAATCCCATGCAAGAACATACAAACTCCACAAAGAGCACCTCCAATGGAGATTTGAACCCAGATTGTTTATGCGATAACCACTGGCCCACTGTGCTGGTAAAAACAGCTTCCAAAAAGAATGCTTCACCGTGGCCCTGGGGGACACCAATGTTAGATGATAATGTCATTGACCTGAAGCCAAGTACCCCCGATCCCTGCCTTTTATTTTTTGACTTATCGTACACACCAGTGCTTCTCAACTGGTTTGGCTGACTCATCTCCATCCATTTTCCACCGCTTGATCACTACTTAATAGCAAGCATTGACCCCAATTGTTTGAACTGAAATATAAACATGAATACATATGAAAATACAATAAAGTGCAGTTTGAATTTAAGTATTTAAGCAAAATAACTGTGTGCCAAAACAAAAAAAATGTTTATCCACACATTAAATTATGACTTGAAAAATATATGTGTGTAGGTTTTCAGTTTCTGAGGAGTTGAATAAGAGCAACTGGACTCATTTGATTTTGTTAAGATTTTTTCACCTCTCATTCATGTCCAAGTGCAGTTATTCAACTCCTTAGACAAAGAAAATGGTCAATTAAAAAATATTTAAATATGTAAAAAAATACTTTTGTTTTGATTAATGTATACTAGTAGGTAAATGTAATCCCCCAGTCTGGACCAGTAGTTCAGTCACATTTTCATGCCTGGGTAACGGTGTCTGCATTGTTTAGGTTTCTATAAGTTCTGTTTGATTTTATTCCAAATTCAGTTTTAATTCTCCAAAATTCAGTTTTTACCGTTTATGGTTGTATGGTGTACAAACTTCTTCCACCGAGGGCTGCATACTCAAAAGTGAAAGAATGCGGGAGACAATTTTGACATATTTTGTACATTAAGGATGTTAAAACCAATTCAATTTACCAGTATATGCTAAACTATGTAAAAAACCAAAATATAATCTTAGCTTTTATGTTATAGATGACAAACAAATAGTTGTTGGTATTGGATATAATATCCCACATAATAATACATTCATTTAATTTTAAGTACCATACTTTTCAGGCTATAGAGAGCATCTGTATTTAAGCTCCATATTTTAGAAGAAATAAATATTTGTGCAAATATTAGCCGCACCGGACCATAAGCCACTGATATATACACCGGAACAAAACATTTTGTAAATGTTTATTTACATATCTTAATTGTCACACGGCAGTAAAACGGCTGATCAAACAAAACAAAAGTTATCGTCATGGACCCACAAACTGCGAAAGCTTGCTCTCCAATCAGCTAAACAGACTCAATAACTTAATGGTGATGTTTTGGTGAATTTACGAAACTATAACAATACAAAAAGAATGCCATTGTAAGTTAATAATACTAATACAGACACTTGCAAATGTGTTAGCATATTCACCAATGCTAACGACGCTAGCTTGATTACATTACGATAGCATGTACAAAAATTGCACTTCTACAGACATCACTCATGGGGCGGTTTCGTAAGTATGAATTGTTTTAGTTAAACTGTGAAACTTACAAGCGTTGCTTGGAGTGATGAATGAAGAATCCTTACAAGCAGAAACGCTATGGACGAATAGTAGACGAAATGTGGTTCAAGGCACGAAACAGGAAGTACATTTGCAAATCACAGCACCTGCAGTGAGTGAACTTGTCCAAAAGATGGTGCCATAATACAAACAATAACACACCTTTTCAGTGTCTCTGTCTGTGTTTAATGAAAACCAATTGTTGAATACAAAACATTATGACTAGAATACATTGATAAATTAGCCGCACGGTTTTATAAGCAGCAGGATTGAAAACGTCGGGAAAAAGTAGCGGCTTATAGTCCAGAAAATTTGGTATATACCGGTATGTCTCTAATTTACACTTAATTTTCCAACATAAAGTGTGTGCTTTTTGTGTCTGTGAATAAAATGTCCGTTAATTGAATGCAAAAATCCCTACATGTATTTATACAATACACCATTGGAGGATTGTACCCAGTATTTCCAGTCAAAGCATAATAATGTTGTAACATAATGTATCAATAAGTGCTGTCAAGTTATCATTAATCTAGCAATGAAGATGTTTAAGATGCTACAGTCTCTGTCATCGACAGGTGGCTGGCATTAACAGCAGCAGCACTGTGTTTTTCACTACGATATGTAGCCTAACCATCAAATTTGTAAAGAAACAACAAAAAACAACAAAAAACAAGAGCATACAATCAGACCCGTATAGTCATTCGGGAACTGCTCAGCCCTTCTGAATAAGATATTAGTTTCTTAATTTTTTTTGCACACTTGAGGTTGAGCCGACAAAGTGTTGGTGCGGCTCCATGGAGTAAAAGTTTGGTTTTGGTGGGTGCACGTACCTTTTATGACAGTCGGCTAACCCCTGGAGGCACACATTAGGGATGTACAGTAACTCTAGTTTTTGTGACGGTTGTCACTATCATCACGGTATTGTTGAATGTGCTCAGAAAGTACTTATAAACACACTGAAATCTTTTAACCATTTTCTATGAATATATAAACACGCACAATAGATTTCGTTGGCAGAGGAAACATTACATTTTCCTGAATCAACTCTGCAAATGTGCAGTAACATGGAATAGTTCATTGTGTGAGAAGGGAAGGGGGAACTATAGCTCGGTTGGTAGAGTGGCCGTGCCAGCAACTTGAGGGTTCCAGGTTCGATTCCCGCTTTCGCCATCCTAGTCACTGCCGTTTTGTCCTTGGGCAAGACACTTTACCCACCTTCTCCCAGTGCCTCCCACACTGGTCTAAATGTAACTTAGATATTGGGTTTCACTATGTAAAGCGCTTTGAGTCACTACAGAAAAGCGCTATAATAAATATAATTCACTTCACTTCACTTCCGCTATCAAAATTATCATAATTGATTAAGCTTTTTGATGTATTTCAAGCACACTAAATAAGACAAAAAAAAGAAATGAATGTTTTAAAAAAGGAGAAAGCTTTGTTCATCATTTTGGGGGGTTTATGGTATGTATATATTTTATTTATTTATGTATTTTTTCTCATAAAAAAATACAATCATGTGTGCTTACAGACTGTATCCCCACAGACTGTATTGATCTGTATTGATGTATAATGTAGGAACCAGAAATAGTAATAACAGAAAAAAACAACCCTTTTGTGCGAATGAGTGTGAATGAGTATAAATGCGGGAGGGAGGTTTTTTGGGTTGGTGCACTAATTGTAAGTGTATCTTGTGTTTTTAATGTTGATTTAATTAAAAAACAACAAAAAAAAAAACTTTTTTTTTTTTTTTTCTTGTGCGGCCCGGTACCAATCGATCCACGGACTGGTACCAGGCCGCGGCCCGGTGGTTGGGGACCACTGCATTAGTGCCATATCCCTTATCCTATCCCATATGGATTGACAATGAAATCACTTTTTCGAAGAAAACAACTTTGTGGATCACGAGTACAGAAAAATATACAACTAACGCATAAAATATTGTGTGACTAGACGAAAATGTGAATGCAAAATTGTACTACTGTAATTGGTGTTAACACTTGAGCTACTAACAACAGGCCATTTGAATTAAAATGGCTCGCAAAAAAAATTGCTCGCGTCTGCAAATTGGTTCTCATCGCCGTTCAAAAAACTTGGCTCCTTCGCGAATGTCACATCTCGAGTAAGTTCAATGTGCACATTTGAATAGCTGAGTTCCTCAGACAGTAACGTGTTTATATAAGTTTAGATTGTTATATGACGTTTGTATTTATGTTAGCAGTTAAGGTAGCTAGCAATCAGTGTGCTAGTTTGCATCTCCAGTAGTGGTAAGCGATAATATTGCTTTTCTTTTCGACCCGATATAGTAAAATTCAGGCTGTTATCAGCGATAGGGATCTGCATACTTTGTGCAAATATACATGTTGTGTCTAGTAACATTTAAAAAGTAGTGAATTTTTACAATAAAAAGATACGAACTCTTGCTGTTTTATAATACCGAGTGACTCATTTTAATGCCAGTAATTTTCTTTGGTAAACAAAGGACAGACTGAATGACTAAGATGGCGCTGGCTGCTGCGAGCTCAGTATGAAGACAAAAAACGACCGTTTTTTAAGTCAATGACTTAAAGGCAATTACTACAATTGCGAAGTAGCTCAGACGTTTTACTTGATGGTGGTCATGTTTTTCAACTAATCTGGCTCAAGTTTAGAATTTTAAAGATGCGTGCTTGACATTTCCCTAAAAGTTTGGTTTGAATTTGGTGATGATTTGTGTAAAAGGTCTTAAGTTAAAGTAGAAGTTTTACAACTCTCAAATTGGGGATTGATAACAACGTCACCATGTTGTGCATGTCAGAAAAATACCAGCACAAGCAACACAGTAGTTGTGCGTGTTTTGACATATTTTCACACTTTTGTGTGCAGTGGTTCATGAGTAGAACAATTAGCTTACACAAACAACTACACCCCAGACACTTAATAACAGGAGGCCATTAGTGGCTTCAAAAGCTTTCCTGGTCTACCATATCTCTTGCAGACTCCATGAAGATATGTGTGTGTGTGACGTACATATATGTTGGTTGGCAGATTCCTTACATTCCGTGTGTTGCCTTCAAAGGGGGAAAAGGGTTAAAGCTAGAGAAACCTAAACAAGGCTCACCTCCTCCCCGCTCGCTTCCATTGTGTGTCTGCCTGCAATCAGAAGCTATTTGTTTGCTTTATGGCTTTATGTGTGTGTGCACGCGCAATCAGATCCTTCTGTTTTGTCTCATCTTGGCCCTTAAAAAAACTTTTTTTTCCCCAAAAGTTATGGGTATTCAGGTAGTGAAATAAAAGATAATGTGGATTCATGTAAGGATGGAAATTTGTGGGATTATAGGTCACAGTTTGACGTGTTCCTTCCGTACCAAACTCATCCAAGCACCAATTATGAACCTTGCTTTGTCTGCTGGGTAGGGCTGCACACTTAATCGAATTTGAATCACGATCATGATTTTGGCTGTCACAGTTAAATGATACTGATTGTTGGCGATATTAACATTTAAGACAGGGGTCACCAACCTTTTTGAAACCAAGAGCTACTTCTTGGGTACTGATTAATGCGAAGGGCTACCAGTTTGATACACACTTAAATAAATGGCCAGAAATAGCCAATTTGCTCAATGTACCTTTAACTCTATGTTATTATTAATAATTAATGACATTTATATTTGTGGAAACACTGATCATCTTAATGATTTCTCACAATAAATATATATAGAAACAGATAAATATCAATATGCAACACTTTATTTTTATATTTTCTCTAAGTGCACATTTTTCAAATTGAACATTTTCAAATGATCACTTCTAGGACAGTCTTGTGAAATCACAATATCCCATTTTAACTAGCTAGCCACTAACATTTTTATAAAAGAGGAAAAAACACGAAAAAAATGAAAATTAAATTTTGAAACATAGTTTATCTTCAATTTCGACTCTTTAAAATTCAAAATTCAACCGAAAAAAAGAAGAGAACAACTAGCTAATTCGAATCTTTTTGAAAAAATTAAAAAAATAATTTATGGAACATCATTAGTAATTTTTCCTGATTAAGATTAATTTTAGAATTTTGATGACATGTTTTAAATAGGTTAAAATCCAATCTGCATTTTGTTAGAATATATAACAAATTGGACCAAGCTATACTTCTAACAAAGACAAATCATTATTTCTTCTAGATTTTCCAGAACAAAAATTTTAAAATAAATTCAAAAGACTTTGAAATAAGATTTAAATTTGATTCTACAGATTTTCTAGATTTGTCAGAATACTTTTTTTTAATTTTAATCATAATAAATTTGAAGAAATATTTCACAAATATTGTTCGTCGAAAAAACAGAAGCTAAAATGAAGAATTAAATTAAAATGTATTTATTATTCTTTACAATAAAAAAAATAAATTTACTTGAACATTGATTCAAATTGTCAGGAAAGAAGTGGAAGGAATTTAAAAGGTAAAAAGGTACCGGTATATGTGTTTAAAAATCCTAAAATCATTTTTAAGGTTGTATTTTTTCCTCTAAAGTTGTCTTTCTGAAAGTTATAAGAAGCAAAGTAAAAAAATAAATGAATTTATTTAAACAAGTGAAGATCAAGTCTTTAAAATATTTTCTTGGATTTTCAAATTCTATTTGAGTTTTTTCTCTCTTAGAATCAAAAATGTCGAGCAAAGCGTGACCAGCTTGCTAGTAAATAAATAAAATTTAAAAAATAGAGGCAGCTCACTGGTAAGTGCTGCTATTTGAGCTATTTTTAGAACAGGCCAGCGGGCGACTCATCTGGTCCTTACGGGCGACCTGGTGCCCGTGGGCACCGCGTTGGTGACCCCTGATTTAAGATATGGGCCCTGCTATGCATCAAGCCAAGTACGGTACTATCACAGCTGCAGTGGCAGAAGAACAACAGAGGCTAGAAGTGGCTACCGCCCCCGCCAAAGGCCATTGTGTATGTACACACAGCTCCATGATCACGCCGACCATCTCCCCGGCCGGCATTAACAAATTTATTCCGGGCGTACATGAAAGACCATAACTACTATTATTCGATGACGGCAGGTGTGGACGCCAGCACAACACGGTGTTCTCCTTGTCTCCTTAGAGTAGTGTGGAGATACTTTTCCATCCAGTACCAACACTGACAAGACGTGCTCACCATTGGAATTCATGCACCCCCTACATCTGCGCATGCGCATAAATACAGGGACTGCGGAAATGTAATTGAGCATTGACGGACCCTCAAGTGAGTACAATCATCACACTAAATAACAAATTGTGTTTATTGTATTTTGTCATTTGAGATGCATGTTTCACACTATAAACGATGTGTGATGCGGTGAAGCGATCAATTACATGATGATGCCACGTTCACGCACCTCCAACCCCGAGACCCTATTACCCCAATTGAAATGCCGACTTGTGATCTCAGATGTTCAAACGTTATGCAACACAACAAAGAAGAAGAAACAGCAACGATGGGAATGCATAACCTGCAAAATGGATGAGGACATACGAGAAGCAGGAATGCGGGAGGTTTGGGGACTATTTTTGACAGAATAATCCCGAACTACAAAAAACAAAAGACTGTGGAAAAAAATCCTGTAAAAAGTATGAACAGACTTCATAATATACTGAGCAAACGAGAGGTGAGTTCTTGTCAAACTAAGATAATAGCTTTTCAACCATTCATTTGTATTAAGTTGAGACTCGAGAGTTGTCGGATTTCCTTACGGACATGAATATTTTTGGTCATAAATACCGTATTTTTCGGACTATAAGTCGCATTTTTTTTCATAGTTTGGCCGGGCTCCAGTGCGACTTATATATGTTTTTTTCTTTTTTTATTATGCATTTTCGGCAGGTGCGACTTATACTCCGGTGCGACTTATACTCCAAAAAATACGGTACTGAGAATGTTTTAGAGCCAAATAATGGGACAAATTCCCCTCTTGACACATCTCTGACCACCGGACGTTCTTATAGGATACTCTTATAAGACATTATATAATCAGTCGATTGGAGTCCTTAGTCAGGAGGAAGAAAAATCAAGACAAAAACAGCCTGAATTTAGCTTAAACGTTTGTCCAAGTGAGGTAAATCCAAGAGTGTGTGTGTGCATGCACGTGTGAGTGTGTGTGTGTGTGTTTGTGTT